>NC_134792.1:53583366-53700866 GCF_046742065.1 Oratosquilla oratoria | reverse complement strand
AAAGAAAACGGTCTCCCGTTTTCTTTGGAGATGGTTTAGACGTGTCAGAGCTGCTGGTTTTGCCGGCCACATCCTATGGGTCACCAGATAATGGAAGTGTAGTTTGTAGTGAAAACATGTGGCCACCATGTTTTGAACCCACGCTACGTCGACATTAGTCCAGCGTTCAACCGATTAATCTAAAGACCAGTTCCCCAATTTCATCGATGGTGAGCTGAGATACAACTCCATACCTTTGGATACGAGACAACACTTAACACGTGTGATCAATCTGCGTTTTTTGCCACAATTGTACTCGGCTGCGTGAAACGCCTTTCACGTCTACGTGACTTGCGTTCGAGTAGAAACGACGTAGGTTACAATATTTTTTTCGAATCTCCAAAATCACCTAAATTGTGTCATATATCGAGAAGCTCAATGACGAACTAAGAAAAGTTAAACCTAGAATACGAATATTAGACACATTGTTGTATTGTCATACGGAAGTCTAGAATAGTGTAAACGAAGTCGTCTTCCAGTTTTTTTTTAAATTCACAACTTTTGACGAGTACTTTGAATGTGTGACTAGGGCGCTTTGTATTAACCTGGTGAACGTTTCTGAGTTCTGTGTCCATACAGCCATCGTATTGATATAATCGAGAGGAATTACAATAGGACGCCAACCTTTCTCCTGGGAAGGGGAAGGTATGACAAACTACCACCCCTAAACCCTACCCCCACCTTGATCAGTCAGCGCATGGTTCGACTTAGAAATAATTCTTCCGCAGGTGGTGGTCGACTGGGACGAATACATTCAGGGCATCGTACTTGGATGTTTCTACTGGGGTTACGTTATTACACAGGTATAACCACTTTGTGAGAACACAATGTCCGGTAATTCATGTGTGCATTTCATATATGTCGTGCGACTTGGGCATATTGATCTAAATACAATTAATTGAATGACTATGACGTAAGATATATATATATATATATACACACACTTTTTCAGGCCATTATAATTGTATCATATTTTGTGACTATGATGCCCTGACCATCTGCATTGTTTGCTTTTTTAGGTTCCTGGTGGGCGATTGGCTGAACTGTATGGCACAAAGTTGGTGTACGGATTGACCATCATGGTGGGCGGTTGGGCGGCATTTCTGTCGCCATGGGCGATCAAAACTCATTACTTCGCCTTCATCGCACTCAGAATCATCCAAGGGCTCTGCCAAGTAATCCGGATCTTTTGTTGTGTTGACTTTCATTTGGTCATTTCGTTTAATTGACTAGGCGTTTGATTAATAGGTTACCTTTTGTTTTTATTCATTCATTTATCTATCCTTATTGTTATTTATATATTTAAGTATAAAAGCTTTATTATAATTCGAATAATGTCCTCTGCGATGCATTTTCGAAACAAGTCAGATTTGACTGCCATAACGTTAGCAGAAAACTGTGCAAATTGTTTGGCAGCCATTTTGGAGCGATGTAACAATATTTCAGCCTGATTTTTTTTTTCAAATGTGAAATACCAAAATCCTGCTTCAATATTTACTCCTAGGCTTACCGATTTTGATATTCCTATGGTTTTGTGAATCTTATAATTTCTACTTGAAATGTACCAATGATATTCAAATTACCAATTAAATTCAAACAAGCTGATGGCCAAAATCAGCAGCTTACAGCAACTGACAGGGCCTAGCCCCACCGTTTTTTGTTTTGTTTTTTGTTTTCTAATTTCGTGAGTGGAATGGTGATTTTTTTTTTTTGGCACGAGTGGGTTGATAAGTGATTAGCCTTAACAGACCTTATATTAATTGGAGAACCGTTGCATATACAAAAATATTTTCTTGAGAGAAACGTATCTGAAAACAAGTGCGTGAGAAATATCTAATTGTACGACTTTTTTCGTAGCCATATGACTCGCATTCTTTTTTCTTTTCTTTTTTTCTCCACAGGGACCCTCTTGGCCTTCCGTGTACCCGATCGTAGCCCGATGGATTCCGAGGGAAGAGAGGTCAACTTTCATGGGAATCTCCTTTTATGGTGCGTGTCTTCATGCTTTATGTACTGCTGTTGCTTAGCCGCTTGGAAAGGCGACCTTTTAACACTAAATCATATCGTTAAGCATCCAATGACCCCCACTAGCTTTCAGTTTGTGGAACCTCTTGGGAAACTGTGCTACCTCTCACCCCACTTCCCACTCAGGAGTGTCAACCCAGTTTCAAAACACAGTACATGCTTACAAAAATGCTTTCACACATGACAGTTGGTGAGGTTGGCTACTGAAGAGCAAGAATCTATACATTTTACCTCCACCCCCACCCTTCCATTCCCTATTGCATAAAATGAATAAAACATAAAATTGCATAAAATGATTAAAACTCAACTTCTTCTTGTCTCTCCTGTATGACTTACAACTCACTGCTACTCTCCCCACTTGTACATCTCATCTCCTTAATTATACCTACATTTACTTTCAGCTTTCTCTTAACACATACTCTCCCAAACTCAGTCACTAGTTGCCTTGGACCCTCCTCTGGTGCTGTCTCATCAGGAAATGACTGGCTCACCTTCCACCTTGCCCACTAACCTCCAAACCCCAGTCCATCACCCTTGCATTTACCCCCCATACCACACCATACATGTACATCTTGAACAACCATGGTGACATCACACAACCCTAGCATAACCCCTTCTATACCTCAAACCAACCACTCTTTCCATTTCCAACCCCAACACAAGTTCTACTACTCATATAAACATTTTTATTGCCCTTGACAATTTTCCCCCCATTTCATTCAAATGAAACACATCCCACAATGCCTTCCTGTTGATCCTATCATGAGCCTTCTCCAGATCCATAAAAGCCCAAGACATCCTCACCTTTTCCTAAAA
Source organism: Oratosquilla oratoria (assembly GCF_046742065.1). Taxonomy (NCBI): domain Eukaryota; kingdom Metazoa; phylum Arthropoda; class Malacostraca; order Stomatopoda; family Squillidae; genus Oratosquilla; species Oratosquilla oratoria. Next base: position 53,697,986 of record NC_134792.1, on the reverse strand, counting down.
ACTTCTTGCATATCTGGCTTACTACAAAAATATATATATATATCTACGTATCCTCTACCTTTTAACCATACATATACCAAAGGCTTTTTCCCCCTACACGGGAGGTAGCCAAAAAGAAAAAGGCATAGAAACCACTCCCACCCATTCCATTTCCCATACATTCCACTCCCCTCCACCCTCCTCCCATCTCTTCCCCAATTACTCTCTTAATCCACTCAACTAACACCATCCCACATGCCTTTCCAACTACTCAGCAATTGATCCATCTATAACTGTTCCTTCTTTCTTCAGACACTCCACAAGGCACCCTTCTAACCCGACTGCCTTAACAGCTTTCACCACGTCCAACACTCTTTGTATCTAATCTTTTCCTATAGCCATAATTTCTTTCTCCCATCATGGGTTATTTTCCTAGCTCCTCTCACTGCCACAATCAATCCCTTGCTAACTTCCTCCACAATAAGTAGACAGTTCTATGCCTTAAAGTCCATCCACCCATCACATAACATCACACAAGTACCACCAGCAGAACATAAAAATTCAGCTTACTTCTCAAACATACATAATAATCTCCCACCTGTATCATATAACACATCCATGCAAAAACAGATTAACACTCACATCAGTGAACGAGCTCTCCGTAACAGATCACCAAACTCAATACTCAACCAACAGCCCACAAAGTCTCACAAAAAAATCCCTCTCAAGAGAAATACGACCAACATGACCACACTTGTGTTCAGGACACCACCCAGCATTAGACAGTACCAAGACAAAATAAGCCTGGCCACCGAGTCACACTGCCCTAAATATAACCACCACAAAGAAGACTTGGAGCACCTCATCCTACAATGTCCTAAACTGATACTCCTGAGACAATACAACAGTTCTTCCCTGAGTGACTTATGGGTCTCCCTGGAGGCTCTTACCGGTTATCTGGGTGCCCTAGGTCTCCTGCAAGAGAGACCTGGGGCCTCCACATTTAGCACTTATTTCAAAAGACTCTGCCCATCTTCCCCTTACTGTTACTTTCAGCTACACCCTTTATTTTTTCTTCTCAACTTGACTCCCTCTATTCACTTTCTTTCAAAACCCTTTTTATTCTTTTCAAAATTCTGTAAAACTCCTACCCTACTTTGCATTTGCCCTCTTTGAATCTACCTTGCAACCAATCCTCATACACATACATATACCAAGGCTTTTTCCCCCTTACAAGGGAGGTAGCCAAAAAGGAAAAGGCATAAAATCATTCCCACCCATTCCATTCCTAAATACACTCCACACCCCCTCCACCCTCCCTCTTATCTTAGTACCTCAAAAAACCAATCCTCATACACTTGCTTTTTCTATTCCACCACTGCCTTCTCTTATCCCACCATTTGCTATCTTCCCTCCTGTTCCTTCTCATCCTCCTTGTCCTATGTATCATCTTTGTGCATTTTATCAAATCCTTCTTGAAATGACCATTCTTCTTCTTCTCCTGTTTCCCCAATTTTATTCCTTACCACCTCACACACTTCCTTCAGCATCTACTATATTTTCTTTGTCTTTTTCATTTAATTTGTTTCCTCTCAGCACCTTTCTACCTCCCTCTTATCTTCTTCCCCACTTTTCCTCCATTTTTTCCTTGTATTGTGTGTGTACACAATAACATTTTGATAATTTTCTAGATAACATTTTCCCCGTGTCTTTTCACTTTCAGACATCTTAAAACTGACATTTCAGTCTTATTGTACACTAATATCTGCACTGATATGAGAAACATTTTTATTTCAGCGACGAACTTGGGCGTGGTCCTGGGTTTACCCCTCTGCAGTTATGTCATCGCTTTCCTGGGCTGGGAGGCAGCCTTCTACGTCTCAGGTTTCTTATCTATACTGTGGTGCCTCCTCTGGGCTCTTCTGGTGTTCGAGTCACCCGATAAACATCCTAGAATTAGCAAAGAGGAACTAGAATACATCCAAACTTGCATCAAGGCAACTGGAACCTCAAACTACATTCAAAGGAAGAGCCCATGGAAGTCGATTTTGCTCAGTCGCCCCGTCTGGGTCACGTGCATCACTGACTTCTGTGGCTGTTGGGGACTTTTCCTCTTCCTCACAAAGATGCCCTCATATGTCAAAAATGTTCTTGGATATCCCATTGCAGAGGTAAGGAGAAACGATGTCATGCAATTATGTAAAGTTGCTATTCAAAGACTGGTGGCTCCATTAGTAAATCACTGTCTGGTTTTGTGGACCAATGTTTTTCTGTAAATGAGAAACCTTTACAGGGGACAGCTTGATGTGCTAAATTTCAGCTAAAGGCAAAAGAGGGGTTGCACGATCTCATAGATCCTTGTTACGAAAACCAATATGGGAACTTAGGATGCGGAACTTGAGGGCAACATTGCAATGGTTGTTGAGTAATAGCTTGTGTGAGAATGGTGAAGATGCACATTTTCATTGTCCTAGAATTATTAGAACAATATCATTGGTAAAATGAAGCAACACATCATAGAACAACTCAAGGTTATGACAAAACATAGCTCAGCATATCTCATTTTACAGAACTCTTGCTGTTTCATATAATTTTCATGACCTTGTTGTGTTATACTACAACACACATAATTTTTTTTATCATTTCTAATCCATTTGTTCTTGTATCCGAAGAACGGTGTTGTGTCTGCCATGCCCTTCCTCGTCCGTTATACAGGATCTGTCATCAGTGGATTTGTGAATCAACAACTCCTTAAAAAGAAGGTCCTGTCCCTCAACAAATCCCGCAGGATTGCTGCGGCAATAGGTACAGACTCTAATGTCAAACCCCAGACCCCTGCTCTATGACATCTAAAGGTGCTATCACACTGGGCTAATTTTTCTCCAACCTCCAATTAATCAACAGTACAACTGACCTCCATCACTTTTTCTGCCATAAAATCACTATGGCAAACTGTTTTGTCAACAATTTACATACAATGTCGTTTGGTATGCCAGAGGAAAATTATTTTCCTCCTGCATATCAGATTCCATCCCAAGAGCTGCTGGCTGCAAATCTGCTCCAACAGTCGAAATAAAAACAGCCCAATGCCTTTATTCTGATATGCTGACCTGATAAGTTAATTATTTCTCTCCCAACTATGTCAGGTCTCTTGATTCCTGCGGTGTGTGTCCTTGGTGTGGCTTATGCGGGCTGTCAGCCGACAGTTGCTCTGACTCTCCTTTCAGTGGGTATGTTCTTCAACGGCTTCGTGAGCTCGGGTCACGTGGTGAACATGATAGACATCGCGCCGAATCACGCCGGTAAGCTTATTCCTCATCCCCTTCAACACAGTGATGTACTGTAATTCTTTCTTCATAACAAAACTCACATCACTAGTGAAGGGTCAATATAGGACTCTAGGGTAGGTAAAGTTGGTTACCAAGATAAAAACTGATAAGTTTAAACTAATAATGAGGCATGGAGAGAGAAATTCCTACAAGCAGTACAGAAATGTAGAAACTAACGATTGACCACTGATTTGACTATATATACCATGAACAAATTAACTTCCATCATATTCATTTTTTTTTCCAAGTTAATATTGCACTATATCTTATCATATCTGCAAATTTGAAAATATGTGGCCACATCAACACCAAGATAAGATTTCCAATATGCCCTGGATATGCTGGCTTGACTGAAAACACTTCTAAGAGGCAGTTAGTGGTGTCTTAAAGCTTGTGTTGAGTTGTCAGTACTGTATCACATCTTGATTATCTCAACATGGATACAACTAACTGCTTTAAAAACTACAGACATGATAAACTATGGCACAAATAATTTATTTATGCAAATATTAACTGAAAACAATATAATTGGAGTTGTCGGTAATGAGTGCAACCGCAAATAAACACATAATCCTACATTTCCCTAATTCTTGGTACAATATTAATATTAGTATTTAAAAGAATGTTCAGTAATATAGCTCTAGATGCATATATGAGCAAATGGGACAGAATAAAAAAACTGAAGCATTGAAAATGTCTGGTGTTGGCACATTTCTGCGGAAATTTTCATATTTTGGTTGAAACCTTTATTCTCCAGAATTTGTCTGCAGTTACCAAGGTCTGTTGTTTCAGTGTCCATAGTTTCTGGGTTCTTCTGTATTTCATAATAGTTAGCCACTATTGCAATATTGCAAAATATTAAATCTTATTTCAAACTGAAATATAAACAATGTTATTATAAGTAACAATATTTTTCTATTATAAATAACAATATTTTCCCATATACGAGGTATCTAATTTCTTAATTATAATAGATATTTTTCCCTGTACCCCTGCAGGTACCTTGGCAGGGATGAGCAATTTCTTTGGGTGTTTGCCTGGCTTCCTGACACCTTACACCACAGGACTTATTCTTGGCGATGGGGTAAGATTTATCTCGATCTATGCATTGTCATCTTAGATAATATAAACCTTCGCACCTTTTTTTTTTTTTTTGTTATTTTGCATTTTCTCACCTTTCAGAAGATCTCTTGAAGTGGACTTTTCACCTAGTTTGGCTGTGGAATTAACTAAATTAAACAATAAAATTTCAGAGCCACCAGCCTTGATTTCCAAGGATGGCTGCCAAGAAATTGTCAAAGGAAACCTTAACTCTATGTTTATCCAGAAAATGCCACAGAAATGGATAAAATTGCTTGGAGGCAACTGGAATAAAATAAAATGTACTATCCACTATGAATGGGGTTGAGGAGAAAATATCAGGCCATACTGTATGGCAAAGTTTTCAGTTGAAATTGAACGATGGAATCATTGGGTGAAATCTAAAGTTAGAATCATATGTGAATTTATAGAAAAAAGGGATACAAGATCTCTCTATACATACATACATGCATACATATACAGTATATATATATATATATATATATATATATATATATATATATATATATATATATATGGGGTATATGGGGGTATTGGCTGCTTGTTACTGTGGCAAAGTAGCATGCAGTCGATACTTTAGGGTCTATATGGGGCACCCCTATGGACCAGAGCCACACATCATTTTGTCTATGATAGAGGAAAACTCTGTTCATAGAGAAATTATGACACTTTTATACTACGACTGTCCCTCCGTTATGCTGTCCCCCAACCCTTGTTGCTATACTGTACCATTTCTCTGAGTATTTTCTTTTTCTGTGGTGGGGGAAAAGAATACTGCCACCAAGTATTCCCACTTGGATCGTAAGAGGCGAGAATAAAGGGACGGGCATCCTTCTCCTTGTAGCCCCACAGGGGAAATTCCTAAAAGCAAAGGCAGAGGCATAAGAGGGGCTGGAAGGCCTCGGACCAGCACCCTAAGGTTTGGGTCTTTTAATGTGCGTGGATGTGGTACAGATGAGAGTAAAAGGGAAGAGATAGGTAGTATGTTTGTGAGAAGAAAGATGGATGTGTTGGCTTTGAGTGAAACTAAGCTGAAAGGGAAGGGTGAGTGTAAGTTTGGGAGTGTAAGTGGGAGGTTATCAGGAGTGAAGAGAGGGCGAGGGAGGGAAGGGGTGGCTATACTAGTAAGTGAAGAGATAGGTAAATGTGTAGTGGAGTGGAAGGAGGTTTCCTCAAGGATAATGTGGATGAAGTTGAAACTGGGAAAGGAGATGTGGGTCTTTGTAAGTGCATATGGGCCTGGCAGTGAGAAGAATGTAGAAAGGGAGGCCTTTTGGATAGATTTAAATGAGTACATAGAGGGTTTAGGGAGAAGTGTAAATGTAATAATACTGGGAGACCTTAATGCTAGGGTAGGAAATGGTCCAATTGATGGAGTGGTTGGGAAATGTGGAGTTCCAGGAAAGAATCGTAGTGGAGAGTTGATGGTGGAAATGTGTCTAGAAAGAGAGTTGATGATAGCAAATACAGTGTTTCGGAAGAAAGTCAAGCATAAGTACACATGGGAGAGGGTGGTGGAGGGAAAGGTGGTAGATAGAGCTTTAATGGACTATGTAGTGGTAAATAGGATTATGATAGGAAGAGTTAGGGATGTACATGTGTTAAGGGGAGAGGGTGGGGGAATATCAGGAAGAGGAAAGGGACAAAAGGTAGGGAGGTGCTTAGATTGAACTCTTTAAACGAAGAGGAAAAGGAGAAGGAGTTCAAGAGGAAGCTGAAGGAGGAGTGGGAGGGAGTGAAGGATAGAGTAGAGGTAGGTGTGGAGGAGGAATGGGGATGGTTCAAGGAGGGAGTCACAAAGTGTGCAAAGATGGTGTGTGGAACAAGAAGGTCAGGAGGAAATAGAAGGAAGGGTAGTGAATGGTGGGATGAGGAAACAAAGAAGGTTGTAGAAGAGAAGAAGCGAGCTTACACAGTTTGGTTACAAAATAGGACGAGGGAGTCATATGAGACGTACAGGGAAAAGAAAAGAGAAGTAAAGAAAAAGGTAAAGGAGGCAAAGAGGAGAGCAGATGTAAAATGGGGTAAGAGTATGACAGAAAATTTTGAAAGTAATAAAAAGATGTTTTGGAAAGAAATTAAGAGAGGAAGAGGAGGTGAATCAAGTAGAGAAGAAAAGGTAAAAGGTGCAGATGGAGAGATGATAATGGAGGAGAAGGCAGTAAGGGGAAGATGGGCACAATATTTTAGGGAGTTGCTTAATGTGAAGGAGGATAGGGAGGGAAAGATAGCTGCAGTGGGAAATGCTAAGAAAATGAGAGTGATGAGTGAGGAAAATGGAGGAGAAATAAGGAAGGATGAAGTGAAGGCAGCAGTTAAGATGATGAAAGCAGGTAAGGCACCTGGTCTGGATGGATGCCATGCAGAATGTCTTAAAAAAGGAGGTATAGTGATGGTGGACTGGCTGGTGAGGTTATTTAATGTTTGCTGGAGAGAAGGTAGAGTGCCAGAGGACTGGAGGAGTGCTTGTATAGTTCCACTTTACAAGGGAAAGGGGGACAAGTGTGAATGTAGTAGTTTCAGAGGGATTAGCTTGTTAAGTGTAGTTGGGAAGGCTTATGGGAGGATCTTGATTGAGAGGATTAAGAGAGGAACAGAGGGAGTAATTGGTGAGGAACAGTGTGGGTTTAGGACAGGTAGAGGTTGTGTAGATCAGATTTTTGTGGTAAGACAGATATGTGAGAAAGCTATAGGAAAGGGGAAGGATGTTTTCTGGGCCATTATGGATCTGGAAAAGGCTTACGACAGGGTAGACACAAAGGCACTGTGGGAGGTTATGCGGATATACGGGATAGGAGGAAAGTTTCTCGGAGCTGTCAAGAGTTTTTGAGAGTAGTAGAGCTTGTGTCAGGATTAGAAATGGAGAGAGTGAGTGGTTTGAGGTAAAGGTGGGACTTCGTCAGGGATGTGTTATGTCAACCTGGCTGTTCAACTTATACATGGATGGGGTGGTGCGAGAGGTGAATGCAAGGGTAGTGGATCAGGGATTGGAGATGGTTAAGGAAAATGGAGAAAAGTGGGAGGTGAGCCAGCTGTTGTTTGCGGACGACACTGCGCTTGTGGCAGGATCGGAGGAGGGATTGAGGAAGTTGGTGACAGAGTTTGGGAGAGTGTGTGATAGAAGAAAGCTGAAGATAAATGTAGGTAAAAGTAAGGTGATGAGATGTACAAGGGGTGAAAGTGGCAGTAATCTGGAAGTGAGCATTAAGGGAGAGCAACTGGAGGAAGTGGATAGTTTTAGATATTTGGGTGCAAATATGGCAGGAAAAGGTGGAGTGAAGGTGGAGGTAGAATGTAGATTGAGAGAAGCGAGTAAATGCCTTGGTGGTTTAAAAAGTGTAATGAGGAATAGACATTTGGGAATGGGTGCTAAGAGGAGACTGTATGAAGGAGTGATTGTGCCAACAGCACTGTATGGAGCAGAAACATGGAACATAAGAGAGGAAAAGGGAAGGAACTTGAATGTGTTTGAGATGAAGTGTCTGAGAAGTATGATGGGGGTTACTAGGCTTGATAGAGTGAGAAATGAGGAGGTGAGGAGGAGAACAGGGGTGGAAAGGGAGCTGGGAGATAGGGTTGATGAAAGAGTATTAGGATGGTTTGGACACATGGAAAGAATGAGTGAAGAAAGACTAGTAAAGGAGGTATGGAAGGCAGATGTGGAGGGAGTGAAGATGAGGGGACGTCCTAGGATGAGATGGATGGATGGGGTGAAGGGGGCTTTGGGGAAGAGGGGAATGTCTGTTGAGGAAGGACGGGAGAGGACAGAAGACAGGGGTGAATGGAGAATGGTTGTATATGGAAAATGTTGTGATGCATGAGGTAGAATGGACGGGGGAATGGGGGATGAGGTAGTGTGTGTGAGCAAAAATTTTGACGCAGCCCGAAGGGATTTCTCCCCGTCCTCTCCTTTATATGGGGGGACAGAGAGGGGGGGTCGCCGATTTAATGAAGCGGCCTTGCTGTGGATGTGCTGTGTCCTGCAACACTGCTTACGAGGTGCTAAGATGGGAGGGAGGGTGGAGGGGTGTGGAGTGTTTCGGGGATGGAATGGGTGGGAGTGATTTTATGCCTTGTCCTTTTTGGCTACCTCCCTGGTAAGGGGGAAAAAGCCTTGGTATATGTATGTATGTATGTATATATACTGTATTGCATATATGGGCAGGAAATCTTGTCTTACTATGAAGTATGAAATATGGAAAAAAATTTAAGTCAACTTCCTTTGTAGGCAAAATGTTCTCAAAGAGAAAAAGCAAACTAGCCAATCAGGAACCTCCAGAGTTACCCCCAACCTCAAATGATGGAGTATATAAATTCCCAGGCATGGCTGAAATATCTTCTCCCACCTGCCACTGAAAAAGCATGTATAAGTGCAAAAACACATTCTGGCTAATCAGCTGACTTTGTAAGGCAGTTTGCCAAAGTAGTTTACTGTGAAGTGTGGAGACATTTAAAGTAAACTCCATTTGAAAGCAAAAAATGCCCTCAAAGAGAAAAAGCAAAGAAGAAACACAGCAATTATAAACTTTGCATAACTTATAATATATATATATATATATATATGAATGCATGCACACATACTCATGATTCAACTTGCTATAGTACCCACCAAACTTCAACCAAAATCCTGGCTATGTCCCTGACAGGGCAGGCATATTCTGATACCCTAATGTATCATTACTATTTTCTTTCTCTCTCTTCCCATGAACAGCACACAATGGCTCGATGGAAACATGTCTTCTGGCTCTGCGCATCTATGTACGTTACTGCAGGTTTTCTTTTCATCTTCTGTGCTTCTACAGAGGTCCAACCATGGAACAACAGCAACTCTGAGACTGAAAACTCTGCTGGCACTGAAGAGTTGAAGAACATATTGGAGGACAAAAAGCCACAGGAGAAAGAACTCCCCTGTTGATATCTGTGGACAAGTGGTAAAGATGGTGCAAAAGGATTTGAACTGTTCTTTCCATTTGAATTGCACTGGTTAAGCTGTCATTATGAGCTATAACAAACAATACCCCTGGAATGAGAATCCAAGGGCACCTTTAGTGCACATACAATGCACACACCATAGTTTACGATACTTTGGCAATTGTGATCGTAAAAATACCTATGAAGTTCATAAAATGTTAGAATTCATTGAACAATTGATAGATAATGATACTGAAACAAACCTGAACCTTGGGGACTGATATTCCATCTGATGTCAATACATTTATTTCCTAGTGATGACATCAGATCGATTTCTAGTCTTTCACAATGTCTTGTCATCTACAAATCTGACTTGTATACTTTTAAGAAAGTTGTGATCTCATTGGATGATGTATGTGACAATCTTCCTAGATTTAGTGTTAATACTGACATTTGTTCATGATTATCATAAGGGGTATGTATGCAGTATTCTTTTTAGATTTGGCATGGTTCACATTCTAGCATGTCAAAATAAAACAAACTGAATGAACAAAACTTTCAAACCAAGGTAGTGAAGAAGTGGTATTTACTGAGTCACTGTAGTCTGTAGTGACTGTACATGAACTGGGATGAGATCTACAGTACAGCTGAATTTAAAAAAAAGTTCTATGTGACCAAAGACCTCACCAGTGGTTGGAAAACCTGGCACATGAAACCCAGACTCACGTATATATAAAAAAAAAATATATATATATATATATATATATATATATACACACACACACACACACACAGGTATTTCTCAATTTATGTGTTTAGAATATGCAATTTTGGAATAACGTGCCCTTAAAAAACTGGTCATTTTTTCATATTACACATACTGTTTAGAATAACAGTATGTAAAAAATAAAGTAAGCAATAGTAAAACTTTACTGTTCACTTTAAGCAATTTTTACATCATTACGCAATCCCTTCAGGAACGTATCCCTCGCATAAATCAAGAAATCCCTGTATATGCATCTCCAACTCCTTTTGTATGACCATTGGGCAGTAGATTGGGGCCCTTTTTCACATGTAGGCCTATTATTTTACTGCATTGGCATGGGAGAAAATTGTGTATCAGACTTAGCTGATTTTGGCACCCACTCTTATGAATTGCCCATCCTTCATATGTCATTTCATCGCTGCTTCAGTTTGAATTTGTCATACTAACCATACTGTGCCTGAGTACATTGAACCGAAGTATCCAATTTGTTTTTATCTACTGATAGAAAATATTTGTTGTTTGGAAATTTATCAGTGTATAATCATATCTCTTATGTATTCCATTGTTTTCTCATACTTATGTATAATTTATATACATTATTGCAATTGTGATTATGCATTCTTATGTACATATTTCTTATGATTTCCTTTCAAAGTACAGCATGTCTGAACTTTTGTCTTTTTTTTTCTTTCTTTTTTTTTTTGCAATACCATTACCAGTATTTCCATCAGATCTATCGGGAAAGAACATACTTAGGCTGCACAAATATGATTACTCTCTGATGAATAATATCAACTGCCTGAACACCAAAAGGATTAATTGTGGTAATACCTTCTGGCACAAAAATGCCTTGAAAGATTTGTTATGGCTATCGTCATACAATTTCATTTAGCTCTGAAAATGACATCTATTTACTCTGATTGCCATGCATATGAAGCAATCCTACTGTGGATGTGCTGGGTCTTGCTTATGACTCAGGCTAAAGGGAAGCAATAAGTGGTGTTTGGGAATGGACTGCACAAGAGTGGGTGCTTGCTTTGACTGACTACCTCCCATATATGAGAAGAGGCCCTTGGTATACAGATAGATAGATCAAAGACTGATAACAGCAACTTAGGTTAGCAAAATACCATTTGCTAACTCAACACGTACATTCAAACCTTGAATTAGGAGGAAGAGTCCACAAACTCTAAAAGTAATTAATACAACATTTGTATGCTAGTAATCTTCACTTTATTAAATAAAAAATACATATTGTACATTTCCATAAAAATAAATACTGATGCATTCTGTTCTTCATAAAAGCTCTTGCGCTGTCTATAGCTGAACTGCTTAGACCTTACTCAAAAAGTCATTATTCCTGTAATATGCATAGGTATATCTCTCAACTCCATTAAAATTTCTACACAGTTTTGTATATTCCTAGCATGACACACTCGTTATATTATTCAAATGCTGCCTTGATTTCTCCTATTAAAAGACTGGTTTTGTTTCACCTAGCAATGGTCCTCAAGTCCTCCTGTAGAGGTCTCTGGGAAGATGTTGGAATGTTGACTGTGCTGTAAGTGCGGTTATTTCCATGACACTGACTAGTAGGATGGTAACGAGTACCCAATGTTAGCTCTCCTAATGCGAAAAAAGTGCTAGAAAAATAACAAAGTTGACTGATTGGACTTTATCTACGGACTGAGTGTCAGTACTTTGGGGGTCCACCTATAAGCTCTCCTAGAGATAACAGGTAGTGCCTGGATGTTGGACACCAGAGATAATCATCAAAGTCCATCAACACCTTCACCTCAATCACTCAAAATCTAAAATTCACATTTCCTTCTCTACATAGGAACTAACAACCAGACACTACTCTCCTCCTACTAATCAGACTTTGAAAGAAGCCCACACTGACAGCGGTCCACCATTTCTTCTTGGAGAAATCTACAGGACGGCACAAAATCATTTGCGGTCCCATGCGTTTCTAATCAGTGAAACATGAGCAAACAATCACTTAACTTGTTCAAACATTTCTCATCCTGTAGGACCACCATGTACAGATGCCCTTTACTGGTCTCTCAAAAAAGGCTTATTAGGACAACACTAAAACAGGCTACATTTATGAAACAGGTTACACTTTTATATTATCATATTTACTTAGGACCAATAATGGATACCTGCTATTGGTGGTCTTACAAGATGAATGTTAAAGAGAGCCATCTCCATGCTGCCCAGCTTCAAAGCCCATCAACACCCTCCTCTCCATCTGAAGGTGTAGCCCCAAGTTGATAATTGACCTCCAGACTAATTTCAAGATCTCAGTCAACTCTATCTACTCCAACATTTCTCACAAGGAGAGTTAATAATCAGTGACTACTCCTCCCTTCTTCCTAATTCTGTGAGTTGGTGACATAAAAACTGTTCTGCATTAATACTAAAAAGACAAACCAAAATTTCTTTCGAGAGAGATCTATGGTGGGCCTGAGGACTGTTACTCACTACTGTGGGGCAACGGGTTTATATTCAGTGAAACATAAGGCTACAACTATCATCATTATAAAAGTGACCTAAGTAAAAATCGTGCCTATATATTTCATGATTAAATTGGGAATGGTAGTGGTAAATCTGAGAAATAGTCTTCTTGATACCAGAATTTCTTTGTCACTGTCTTTGGTGATGAGCCTTCCTTATTTTTCTTTGACTTTGGTGATGAGCCTTCCTTATTTTTCTTTGACTTTGGTGATACCATAATTTTCTCATCTGCAAATTTTGCCACAGAACTGCTTTCAGTTTTCTTGACTTTCTTTTTTCCACTTTGTTTTGAATCTGATTTTTTCTGTCCAGCCCCCTCATCAATTCCAGCACATTCTGGAAGACTTTTATCTACATTCACAAAGCCCTTTTGTTTACTCTTAGTCTTTTTCTTTGTGTTGCAGAGTAACTGAGATTGAAGAGACTTTTCAATACTTTCAATCTCTGACCAGTTTCTTTCTTTATTAGTGACAGCTGGTTTCTCTTTCTCAATCTTGTTTATGGACATCCCTGGTTTATCTGAAATGCCATCTTTGCATCTCTTCGAATTTTTCTTCTTTTTCTTTAGTTTTTTCATTGTAATTAGTTCAGAATTCATATTAACAGCTTCATCAGTATTAGTAATCAATGAAGCTTCTTTACTTTTGTTAGTGTCTACAAGGCATCCATTAGCTTCTTGGGTAACACTTGTACATTTTTTCTTTCCATTCTCCAGATTTTTTGATATTCCCTTTCCTGAATCCATCACTTCATCTCCATCTAATGTTTTACATTTACGCATACTCTTTTTGTTCTTTTTATTACTCTTTTTTATATCTAAAACCAAAGAACCTCCTCCGGTGACATCTGCCTTGTTGGATGTCATTTTCTTTGTTTCTCCTGAAACATTAATGAGAACCTCTGTATCACCACTCTCCTTAGTATGTTCAAGAAGTGCACCTGCCTTTGCAAGTTCTTTCTTTCTATTTTCAAAGATTTCTAACTTCTTTTCATGACATCCAATTCCTTTATCAGCTTGCTTATACTTTACCTTGCTCTTTTTTTTGTCCTTTGGTCCCAAATCTAAACTTCCTCCAATATCTGTTTCTTTGGTCGGAATTTCGCTTTGTTTGTTTAATGTGTTCCTATGACCATCATTATCATTTGAACACTTCCCAGTTCCTTTTGTGACTTCAAGGGATATGGCGTCAATCTTTGCACACCTTTTCTTGGATTTACTTCTAGATTTTTTTGCAGTTTTACTTTCTACCTCTTGTAAGTTTTCTGACTTATCTGTTTTAGAATTGTTTCTCACTTCTGACACTGCTGTAGAATTTTCACCGACAGATGTTTTGGAATAATTTTCTCCATTTCCACTTGGAATGGTTGGATCAATCAGCATAGGAGAGTCATTATTTTCTTCTGAACAGTTATTCTTAGGTTTAGTTTTAGTATTCTTTGATTTTTTGTTCTTTTTCTTCTTCTTCTTCCTTTCACAAAATACATTCAAACTATGATTAAGAGTAACTTGAGTAACTTGGCAATCATCCATACCTTTAGACTTCTTTGTGTTCTTTCTCTTATTTGGATTTTCTTCACTTTCATTCCCAAATGGAAAAGGTAAATCAGTGAAATCAAAACTTTTTGAGGAAATTTGGCTTTCACCAATTTCACGTTTCTTGTTTACATTATATTTTGGCACAATTGTTGTGTTGGACTCGCTAAATTTGGAGGAATCTGTCTCATAACTTCGGCAAGGCAACACAGGAGAGGTTTGATTACAAGATGCTGAAGTAAAATCTTTGTTATTGATGACAGAATAACCCTGAACCTCAGGTTCCACATCACAGTCATTATCCTCAACAAGCTGTGCACAGGAACGTAAATCTAAAGATGAGGATGGAATTCTACTTCTACATGTTCTCTCAATAGGGGTACTATGGTCACAGCTCCTTACATTAGTTCGAAACTGTAAAGAACTGAGTGGAAGGGGCTGAGAATCACAGACAGTGGACGCAACATTCACATTAGTTCTAGTAAGAGGAGACTCAACTGACCGTTTTCTTTTAGACCTATACTGAGATAACTTTGGTGACAAAGATGTGTTGCATGGTAGACTGGAAGTTATAATTTCATCATCAGACACTTCTTCATTCATAATGTTGTGGTCCTCTTCTTTGGCTATACTATAAACACTTTCTATATTTAAAGATAAATGGCCTGATGGCTCTTCTTTACTAAGAGGATTAATTTCACACTCCATTTCCACAGATTTTTTAAGATCACTTGATAACGTATCATTGTCTGCTGGGCACTCTTCTGTCTTCTCAATTTCATTTTCACAATAATCAATGTCAATATCTTCTTTGTCAATGATAAAAGGTTCACCAAAAGAGTTCACATTTTTACTGGCAACTTGGGTATAATCAAGACTTCTGTTTTGGTCGTTCTGCAAATCTTCTTGGGAATAAGGTAAATGTGAATATCCACTAAATATATTTTCCTCAATCCCTCCGATATTAGAACTAAGAGTATCTGTTGATGAAATACCATATGGGGAAGTTCTACAACTGGTTTTACTTCTATTTGAAGTAATCATAGCATTCTCTTCTTCAATGCCCCATAATTTCTCATCGTCTCTAGCCATGAGGTTATCCTCATCTAACATGACCTGCCCGTCATTGAAAACTTCTTGGTTTCCTGACTCATTTTCTATCACTTGTCCTTTTACCTTGCGAGAGTAATCTAAAAGACTTGTTGACTCACACTGTGAATATACAGCATGGTTATTCTTTTGGCTTTCTTGATTTTTCTCAAGAAACAAATCCTCCGGGAGCTGATGTGCCGTCTCACTCTCCATTTCGTGAACATCTACTTCAGTAGAGGCTAGTTTAGCTGACTGTGATTCAGGCAATTTAGTTTTTTGTTTGACAACTTGCTTGTCATGTCTTTCCTTCTTATGACTTACTTTTTTCAGAACCTTACTTTTACATTTTTCTGTTGTACCACCTTTCAGCTTTCTTTTTGGAGGCTGGAACTCACTTGAAGAGTCATCAGACATAAGTGGGGTAAATCTTGATATGGCTGGACTTTGCCCTGCCATGTGCTTATTTCCGTTACTCTTATGAATACCTGCATTGGGAGTTTCCGGTCTGCCTTGCTTCTGAGCAAGATTTTCCCTAACAGTTTTAAGAGAACCTGTGAGACGCTTTTCCAGAAGTCTCAGTTTTTCCTTAGCTTCAGAATTTACAATATCATGGAATCCTGTGTTTTCTTTGAGCACACCAAAACCTCTTACTTCATTTTCCTTTCCAGATGAACTTTGTTCAAGAGCTGCAGTGTTCCAAAATGATGCAGTTCTTGCACTCAATCTGTAGAAAAAAACACCAGTATAAACATAATACAGAACTACATAGTACTAATAGTAATACATACATACATATACCAAGGGCTTTTTTCCTCCTTACAAGGGAGGTAGTCAAAACCAAAAGGCATAAATCCACTCCTATTCCATCCTCACACACTCCACTCCCATTCACCACCCCTCCCTCCCTCTTTTCTTGGCTCCTGGATGATGGGTCATCCCTGCATCTCACCCACTGCCCTGGGTCAGAAGCAATGCAGCAAGACACAATAAATCCACATCAAGGCTGCTTCATTTAATTGGTGACTCCTCTCTCCATCCCCTCATGCAGAAAAAGAGATGGGGAGAAATCCCTTTGAGCTGTGTCAAAATATCATTCATTCATACTCCCTAACACCCCCCATCCCATTCCATGCATCACAGCATCAACCATACACAACCGTTCTCGATTCACCCATATTCCTATCTTCTCCCTTCTTTTCTCAACAGACATCCCCCTTTTTCCCAAAGCCCCTTTCACCCCATCCATCCATCTCATCCTTGGTTGCCTACTCATGTTCACTCCCTCCACCTCTGCCTTCCAAACATCTTTTACTAATGTTTCTTCACTCATTTTTTCCATGTATCCACACCATCCCAATAGTCTTTCAACCCTATCTCCCAACTCCTTTCCCACCCCCACTCTCCTCTTCACCTCTTCATTTCTCACTCTATTTAGCCTAGTAACCCCTACCATACTTCGACATTTCATCTCGAACACATTTAAACTTTTTCTCTCTTCCTTCCTTATGTTACATGTTTCTATCCCATAAAGTGCTGTCAGCACAATCACCCCTTCATACAATCTCATCTTAGCATCCATTCCCAAATGTCTATTTCTCATTACATTTTTAATCTCCCAAGGCATTTACTTGCTTCTCTCAATCTACATTCTATCTCCACCTCCACCCTTTCCCGCCACATTCACCCCCAAATATCTAAAACTATCCACTTCCTCCAGCCTCTCTCCCTTAATACTCACTTCCAACTTGCTGACATCCTCTCCCCTTGTACATCTCATCTCCTTACATTTACCCACATTTATCTTCAACTTCCTTCTTTTGCACACCTCCCCAAACTCCATCACTAACTTCCTCAATCCATCCTCTGATCCTGCTATAAGTGCAGTGCTGTCAGTAAACAACAAATGGCATATCTCCAATTTTTCTCCATCTTTAACCATCTCCAATCCCTGGCCCACTACCCTTGCATTTACCTCTCACACCACCCCATCCATGTATAAATTGAAGAGCCAAGGCGACATAACACATCCTTGATGAAGTCCCACCTTTACCTCGAACCACTCACTCTCTCCATTTCTAATACTAACACACACTCTACTACTCTTGTAAAAACTCTTGACTGCTCTTAAAATCTTTCCTCCTATCCCATATATCAGCAATACCTCCCACAGTGCCTTCCTGTCTACCCTGTCATAAGTCTTTTCCAGATCCATAAAGGTCCAAAAAACATCCTTACCTTTTCCTGTAGCTTTCTCACATACCTGTCTTACCACAAAAATCTGATCTACACAACCCCTACCTGTCCTAAACCCACACTGTTCCTCATCAATTACTCCCTCTGTTCCTCTTCTAATCTTCTCAATCAAGACCCTCCTATAATCCTTCCCAACTACACTCAACAAGATCATCCCTACTACACTCACACTTATCGTGGAACTATACAGGCACTTCTAGTCCTCCAGCACTCTACCCTCTCTTAAACAAACATTAAATAACCTCACCAGCCAGTCCACCATAACTGTACCTCCTTTTTTCAGACATTCTGCATGGCATCCATCCAACCCAGGTGCCTTACCTGCTCTCATCATCTTTACAACTGTCTCCAATTCATCTTTCCTTATTTCTCCTCCATTTCCTCACTCATGGTAATTTTCTTAGTGCTTCCCACTACCTTTCCCTTCCTATCCTCCTTTACATTTAGCAACTCCCTAACATACTCTGCCCATCTTTTTACTGCCTTCTCTTCTATTATCATCTCTCCATCTGCACCTTTTACCTTCTTTACTTGATTCACCTCCTCTTCCTCTCTTAACTTCTTTCCAAAACATTTTTTTATTACTTTCAAAATTTTCTGTCATACTCTTACCATAATTTTACATCTGCTCTCCTCTTTGCCTCCTTTATCTTATACTTTACTTCTCTTTTTTTTTTGTACCTCTCATATGATTCCCTTGTCCTAATTTGTAACCAATCTGTGAAAGCTCGCTTCTTCTCTTCTACAACCTTCTTTGCTTCCTCATCCCACCACTCACTACCCTTCTTTTACTTCCTTCCATCCTCCTTGTTCCACACACCATCTTTGCACACCTTGTGACTCCCTCTTTGAACCATCCCCATTCCTCCTCCACTCCTAGTTCTACTTTATCTTCCACTCCTCTCTCAGCTTCTTGTACTCCTTTTCTTTCTCATTTAAGCAGTTCACTCTAAGCACCTCCCTACCTTTTGTCCTTTTCCTCTTTCTCCATCTATCCTCCATTCTCATCTTACCTTTCACCAAAAACTTCTATTCTAATAGTAATAATCTATCAATCAGTATACCAAAAATACTCATCTCCCTTATAAGGGAAGTAGCCAGCCATGGGATGCATCCATGCCCTACCCATTCCACATCCATTTGCTTCACACATAAAAGTAAAATACTTTCACTGCATCATCAATTTACATATCATTACACCAACAGGATATCCACATGGAGCTGGAACCAGTCCATGGGTTTGGACATGTAATGCATAAGCATAACATTGCATAGCCAGACCACATGGGATTATAAATGGTGCATACATAATTCCCTATTACAAGTTATGTGTACTGGAAACAACTTTTAATCATTCAGAATTTAGCATCCTGTGGCCCAATTAGAATATGGAAGGTGTTGTTGTATATAGAACGGTGGCTGGCAATTGATTTGGAAAGCAGAAACAATTTTCCTACTATATAAACAACTCGCCATGGAATATATGTCTATATACAAAAATATGTATGTATACATATATATATATATATACATGTATACACATACATATACACCAAGGGCTTTTTCCTCTTTCCAAGGGAGTTAGTCAAAATCAAATGTATAAAACCACTCCCATTTATCATCCCTCTCTCTTTTCTTGGCTCTTCCTGGAGGACAGGTCATCCCTGCATCTCCCCCACTGCCCTGGATCAGAAGCAATGTAGCAAGCCACAGCAAGGCTGCTTAATTTAATTGGCAACCCCCATATCTGTCCCCTCGTGCAAAAAATGAGAAGATGGGGAGAAATCCCTTTGGGCTGCATCAAAATATTCACATAGTGTATACTCCCTACAACCCATCCCCTACCCACTCCCATGCATCACAGCATCATCCATATACAACCATTCTCCACTCACCCTTATCTCCTGTCTTCTTCCTTCCTTCCTCTACAAACATCCCCCTTTTCCTAATGTCTATTTAACCCTATCCATCCATCTCATCCTTGGTTGTCCCCTCATGCTCACTCCATCCACCTCTGCCTTCCAAACCTCTTTTACTAATCTTTCTTCACTCATTCTTTCCATGTGTCCAAACCATCCCAAGTGTCTTTTATTAACCCTATCTCTCAACTCCTTTTCCAACCCTGCTATCCTTCTCACCTTGTTTCTCACTCTATCCAGCCTAGTAACCCCTACCATATTTTTCAGACATTTCACCTTAAACACATCTCAACTACCTCTTCTCTTATGTTCCATGTTTGTGCCCAATACAGTGCTGTCAGCACAATCACCCCTCCACACAATTTCCTCTTAACATCCATTCCCATAAAAAGAAGAAGAAGAAGAAGAAAAAGAAGATGACTGGCACACAAGAGCTCTTAAACCTACCCATCTCTCACATAATGTCACACATTCACAATTTACAATGACAGAAAGATAACTGAAATTTAACATCTACTTACAAAGTTGTTTTCCTTGATCTGTATTCCATGTATTTTGTAGCAAATTTTCCTTTCATATTGATGAATTTGTCCAGTTGATCTGCATACTCTAAAAACTCGGGTTTCAATTTTCCAATGACCATGTACACAAAACTTATATCTGCCAGAGAAAGACAAGTGGAATAAATCACAATAAGTCTTCTGCAACTTCTAGTACTTAAACTTTGTCACACTGTTTTGACACACAAAAACATTGTTCAGCTGAGAGGAACAAATTGAATGGGCACAGGCCCAATTTGTGATATATTGCAATGTACAAACAAGTCCAGTGCATCTAATATGAACCCATGAGAGGAAACTGTTGCATAATATTGATGTGTGTATGTGACTAAAATGTTGTAACTGGCACAGATGATGATCATGATGATATGATTTAACGTCACAAACTCCCTCCTATCGGAAGGCTAGGACGGTGCCCCTAACAGAGGACTTTGTAACACAGATAATAATATTAATAATACTAATAATTACAGTTGCAGTGAATGATGGGATGAGGTGAATGCAGTACTAGAAGAGAAGTGAGCATATGTCGACTGTTTGCAAGACTGTGACAACAAATGAGAGGTACAAGAAGAGAGAAAAAGCAACATGTAAAATAAAGGAGGCAAAGAGATGTAAAATAGGGTATAAGTATTATAGAAATTTTTGAAAAGAACAACAAGATGTTTAGGAAGGAAGAGAGTGAGCAGTGGTGGCTTGCATATAGGCACTGTGGAACTGCAGCACCCCCTATTTTCAAGGAGGAGACTGAGAATGAGATTGAAAGACAAAATGAGGGGAGAAGGCAAGAGATATGTGTGAGCAGAGAATGGTTGTGAGTGGACAATAATTTGACACAGCCCGAAAAGATTTCTCTGTGTTTTACGTGTGAGGGAGCAATGAGGGAGGTTCTTCCCACAACTGAAGCAATGGGGAAAGACCAGCTTCAGCTGTTGGGCCTCGCTATGGAGGTGCTGTGTTGCTGTGTCTTGCTACAATGCTTCTGACTCAGGCAATGGGGGTGGGGGCACAGGGATGTCCTTTCCCCTACAAGGAGTTAAACTGTTTCTATGCCTTTAGTGCTTAACAATCATGATGGAGACATGGAACTACAGTAGATTGCTGCTCTACTGTGAAAAATATGTACTTTGATAATAGTAGGATATGAAAGTTTTAGGGCAGGAAGCAAGAACATTGAGAATTATCATTTGTTTCTCATTTATTATTAGTTATATGTCAATCTATTATTATTTACTATTTACCTGTTCATCATTTAACTATGCCTATGCATTTATGTAATTTATTTATTTACATTATTATAGTTTTCATTTATTCATTTATTTATTTATCATTATTATGATTTTTTTCGCATCTGACCTAGATATGGGCCAAAAGGTCTCCCGCCGGCATGCTCCACCTTTGTAATTGCCATTATATTTTCCTGTGCATTGTAAAAGGTGACTAAAAGGGATGGAGTGAGATGATAAGGGACCCCCCACTCCTCTTATTGTAATTTTCTCCCCACAAAGTCAACCCAAAAGTATGCTTTCCCTTGGTCATTCATCTTGTATGGTGGATTAAGGTCTTTGTATATGTCTTTGTTTTTTGGCTACCTCCCTTGTAAGAGAGAAAAAAAATGTTGGTATATGTATGTATATGTAAATGAACTGTTAGATAATGCTATTAATATATATACTAACTCAGGGTAGACCATCATTATAGAAAACATTTTTTTTTTTTTTTTTACTGTGGATGTGCTGTGTCTTGTGACACTGCTTCTGACCCAGGGCCTTGAACATGGCCATATAGGTAGTCGCTTGTTTGATTTTCTTGGTGACAATTACTTAATTCAGCATGTAAAAGAGCCCACAAGATATGGAAACTTACTCGATCTTTTGATCACTAGCCGCGAAAGCATGGTAACTGATGTAGAAGTCGGTGAATCTGTTGCAAATAGCGATCACAACCTAGTTGTGAACTCCTAAACAATTTTAGAATAGATACTTGTGTTTCTAAAATACCCGATTTCAGTAAAGCTCAGTTCATAGAACTACGTCAGGAGCTTCAGCTTACAGATTGGGAGGCAAAATTAAACGAAAGACCTGTAGATCAGATGTGGGAAATATTTCAAAATACGCTCACTAAGATGATTCAAACTTACATTCCTTTTAAGGACAGACGTCCCCCAAATCAGGCTCGCCCAAAGTGGCTCGACAAAGAAACTGAAAAAAGTATTGCTAAAAAGAGACAGGCTTATAAGAAATATAAGTGCTCGGGTGTATCTAATGACTATG
Source organism: Oratosquilla oratoria (assembly GCF_046742065.1). Lineage (NCBI taxonomy): Eukaryota > Metazoa > Arthropoda > Malacostraca > Stomatopoda > Squillidae > Oratosquilla > Oratosquilla oratoria. The sequence goes on along the minus strand of NC_134792.1, from coordinate 53,675,749 downwards.
AAAGTTATGTATCAATACAGAGAGATTTAAAAAAGACAATAAGAAAAAGAAAACGACAATACGAAATGAACATCGCTGATAAATCCAAAGAGAATCCCAAAGAATTCTATAGTTACATTAGAGATAAAAAGGTTGTTAGGAATCACATTGGTCCACTATTATCTGCTGACGGTCAACTTGAATATTCAAATGAAGGAATGTGTAATATCTTAAACAATTATTTTAGCTCGGTATTCGTAAACGAAACACCTCAAGGTGAATTCCAAACTGAAACCTGTGAAAAGTCTGGGGTAAACTTACTCGGTACGGTAAATATAACAAAAGAAAAAATTAAAAGGTGTATAGACAAACTCAAAGTTAATAAAACACCAGGGCCTGACGGTTGGCATCCAAGAATCTTAAAGGAAATGAAAAATGAGATTGTTGCTCCATTAGAAATTATTTTCAAGAAATCCATCATATCCGGAGATGTCCCAAGAGAATGGAAGCTAGCTAACGTTACTCCCATATTCAAAAAAGGTGACAAAAAGAAACCAAATAACTATAGGCCTGTAAGTTTGACTTCAATCATAGGAAAAACAATGGAAACTATCATCAGAGATGCTATCGAACATCATTTAGAAAGTAACCGTTTGATAAATGATAGCCAGCATGGTTTCAGACGGAAACGTTCTTGCGTGACCAACTTACTCGAATTCTACAACACAGTTATCTCGAATTATGACAAAAGAAACAATATAGATTTAGTATATCTAGACTTTGCAAAAGCTTTTGATACCGTCCACCACGAAAGACTACTTACTAAATTAGCGTTGCATGGAATAAGTGGTAGCCTATTAGGTTGGACTAGTAATTGGTTGAATGATCGAAAACAGAGAGTTGTTTTAAATGGACAAACTTCTGGATGGAAAAGTGTTGCAAGTGGAGTTCCTCAGGGTTCCGTTCTTGGGCCACTTCTATTTATAGTATATATAAATGATATAGACCATGGACTAAAATCTACTGTTTCCAAATTTGCTGATGATACAAAACTGTGCGGAGTGGCAAATGATCACTCAAACCAATTAGATATTCAAGAAGATTTAGATCAATTACAGCAATGGTCTGAAAAGTGGCTAATGAAATTTAACACAAGTAAATGCAAGGTAATGTACATAGGTAAAAATAACAGTAAGTACGATTACAAGTTATTTGGAAATTCGCTAACAAAAGTGGATAGTGAAAAAGATCTCGGCGTAATTATCAGTAACGACCTCAAATCATCCAAGCAGTGTATTTCAGCCTCTGAGAAAGCAAATAAGATTCTAGGACTGATTGCACGATCTTTTGATTTCAAAAGTCCATCACTCATTAACAAGCTATATAAATCGTTAGTTCGTCCACATTTGGAATATGCTGTTTCCGTATGGTCACCGAATCTCATTAAAGACATTGACAGATTGGAAAGAGTACAATGGCGAGCCACAAAACTGATTCCAAATATCAAAAATAAATCATACGAAAATCGACTAAAACATATGAATCTGTTTTCCCTAAAAAAGCGTAGACTCAGAGGCGACTTGATACAGGTCTTTAAAATTCTAAAGGGAATTGACAACATCAAAAGTGACAAAATTTTTACATTGAATGAGAATCAGACAAGAAACAATGGTCTCAAACTGTCCGGAAATAGATTCAATTTGGAAGTAGGTAGAAACAAATTTGCCAACCGTGTAGTTAATGAATGGAATAAACTTCCTGCACAGGTAGTGCAATGTAGTTCAGTTCAAAGCTTTAAGAATCATTTAGATAAATACCTAAGTAAGATGCTGTAATGATTATAATTTATCTTATATTATTTGTTTTTGTTTTGTTATCATTTGTCTGTCTGATTTTTATTTATTATTAGTTATATGTCAATTTATTGTTATTTACTATTTACCTGTTTGTTTATTATTTAACTATACCTATGCATTTATTTATGTATTTTATTTGTTATTTACATTATCATAGTTTTTATTTATTATTTTATTACTAATATGATTTTTTTTTCGCATCCGACCTAGATATGGATCAAACGGTCTCCTGTCGGCATGCTACGCCTTTATAATCCTTTGTACTCCTTTGTAAGGTGCAGGGATGACCCGTCATCTAGGAGGTGCTACGATGGGAGGGAGGGTGGAGGGGTGTGGAGTGTTTTCAGGGATGGAATGGGTGGGAATGATTTTACGCCTTTTCCTTTTTGGCTACCTCCCTAGTAAGGGGGAAAAAGCCTTGGTATATGTATATGTATGTATGTATTCTTTTTTTTTATCATTAAATAGAATATTGCTAACTCATGGTTGGATGAAAGGTAAAGTACCTACCATAATTGAACATGTATGATGCATAGGCCGAGTGCATCAACACTTCCGCACCACTCTTGGTTAAGATGTCGGGTAAATTTGTCCAAAAAGTAACTTTCCAGAGCTTAAGCACACTTCTACTTAAGTAGCTTATCTTCTTGCGAATGAATATACATGACGGGCAATACCAGCAACTGGGAAAAAACAAACAAAGTATCCTCTAATGAATTAAGCAATTGAAAAAAACAAGGTAACATCTAATGAATAAAAAATGTATGTTACTTCAAGGGAAACACAACATAATAACCAGTAACAAATCTTACCAAATCCAGGCCATATGAATCTTCCGAAAAATGTGTGTGAGCAATCGCCACGGTTCTGGATTCCAGTGCCACTGCTTATGCTCGATAAGAGTCTTTATTTTCCTGATGCAAGAAATCAAGATACCAACAACCTTTTCTGCAAAAGTAACAAGACCTACATTTGGACGGGTATTCACTTTCTTTTACAACTAGAGAACATATGAATAAACATAACTTGTATGGAGCAGATATTAGAGAACGTACAACTGGCAGCAATGGTGCCCCATGTGTCGGGTAAGCCCCTGCCCTGTCGGACACTAATAACTTTGTGTCAGGCCTCGTTAACAATACTCAAGAGACAGTGTTTGACACCGTGTGTCAGGCCTCGTTAACAATGCTCAAGAGACAGTGTTTGACACTGTGTGTCAGGCCTCGTTAACAATGCTCAAGACAGTGTTTGACACCGTGTCAGGCCTCGTTAACAATGCTCAAGAGACAGTGTTTGACACCGTGTGTCAGGCCTCGTTAACAATGCTCAAGAGACAGTGTTTGACACCGTGTGTCCGGCCTCGTTAACAATGCTCAAGAGACAGTGTTTGACACCGTGTGTCAGGCCTTGTTAACAATGCTCAAGAGACAGTGTTTGACAAACTATCTTCTTATATTTCAACTTCCCCCATACCCTTTAAAGGCCTCATTTCACATGTATTGTACCATGTATGCATAAAGAACAGTAAAATAATACATAGGGTAACATTTCTTTCATTACCCCCAATGGAACAATACACAGCTTATCCATCATGGAAAACTACTCTGGCAAATACAATAAACGTATCACAATACCTCTCCTGAGAAAACAGTTGGGATTATGACTTCTTTCTTTTGTACTGTTTTCTTGACCACTAGAGGCATTATCAACATCCTCATCTTCAAGTCCACTATCTTCTGTAATTTCAATATTTGTTTGCTCTATCTCATTGTGATTCACTAGAAGAAAGAAAAGAAAAAATTGTGACGGCAAGTACACATGAACACCACAAAACATTAAAATAATTTTCAATAAATAATCAGAAGTATAAAAGAGAAAGTATATTTTTCATACCTAGTTTTAACAAATCTTCAACATATGTCAGCACTAAAGGATTTGCTGGATTCATTCTGCTTATTCCCTATAGGCAGAATTAAAAGGAAGAGAGAATGTTATGTGAGAGTATTAGTAATCACTGCAACTTTCAATTATTTTATTCTATTCTACCAAAAGGCTTAAAAAGGAGACAGCCAGCCAAGGTGCACAAACACATCCCCAACCCTCATGGATGAACGGTCATTGCTGTCTCCTGCCCACTGCATGGGTCAGAAACTGCACAGCAAGACTCGTCACATCCACAGCAGGGCCAGCCGCTTCATTTAAATGGCAACCCTCCCTGCTCATTCTCAGGATGTAACACTTCAACCCATAATACACATTATGGAAGACTGCAATGTACATAATTATGCACATTAACAACACACCCCATAAAAGACATTATGGAAGACTGCACTGTACATAATTATGCATACCAACAACACACTCCATAAAACACATTATGGAAAACTGCACTGTACACAATTATGCATGCCAACAACACAAAAAAGGACATATGGCAAAATCACGTTCTAGCTGTGGCATTCTTCAGGGAGATGGGACTGCTTAGAGAGAAAGTCTAGGAAACAACAGCATCTTGTCCCCCTTTAGTCTTGTAAAAAACTGAGACCAGGGGAAAAAATTTGGGTCACATCAAAATATATTAGATTCATAAACATTCTCTTGGAGGTTCCAAGATAAGAGGAAGCAAAAAGGGTGGAGGGGAGTGGGGTGTGATAGGGATGGAATGGGTGGGAGTGGTTTTTATGTCTTTGTTTTTTGGCTACCTCCCTTGTAAGTGGGAAAAAAGCCTTTGGTATGTATGTATACAAACATTCTCCATTCATACCTATCTCTTCCCTTCTCCCTTCCCTGCTCAACAGACATTCCCCTATTACTCAAAGCCTCCTTCACCCCCATCCATCCATCTTATCCTTGATCTTCCCTTAAATTTGCTCCATTCACTTCCACCTTTCACATTCTTTTTGCTAGTCTTTTTTCATTTACTCTAGCCACATGCCCAAATCATCCTAATATTCTTTCACCTACCCCAGGGGTGGGGAACCTTTTTGTGCATGAAGGCCACCTTACAATTCATCGTCCCACATAGAGGCCGCACTGAACAAATTATTATTATTATTATTTTTTTTTTATCCCTTTTATTACATTATAAGTTTCAGGTGTATAATGATTTCAGACTTAAAAAATATTCAAGGTCTTTTAAAAAAAATAATATGTATATCAAAGGCCGCAGGTCCCACCTCTGACCTACCCTATCTCACAGCTCCCTTTCCACCCCCACTCTCCTCACCTCATTTCATACTCTATCCATCCTTGTGACACCCACCATCCCTCTCAAATATATTTAAGATCCTCCATTCTGCTCCCTTAAATTCTGAGCCTCCTCCCCATACAATGTTTTATGTATAATCACCCTTTCATAGTCTTCCCCATACAATGTTTTATGTACAATCACCCTTTCATAGTCTTCTCATGACACTTTTCTTTCTTCCATGACATTTACTTGCTTCTCTCAGAGAGAGAGAGAGAGAGAGAGAGAAAGAGAGAGATTGTAGAATGTTTGATGGGCTTTGATGATCAGTAACAGGGAGATGATCCTATCCGTTTGTCCCACAGGAGCTTTACATGAAAGCAACCATTGCTGGTCCCTTTCAAATACTGAGAACCCCAAGTGGTTCTTCTCACATACATACACCAAGGGCTTTCTACTCCTTACAAGGGAGGTAGCCAACTCCAAAGGCATACTTCCACTCCCTCCCATTTCACTCCCGTTCACAATCCCTTCCTCCCTCTCATCTTGGCTCCTCCTGGATGATGGGTCATCCCTGCATCTTGCCCATTGCCCTGGGTCTGAAGCAATGCAGAAAGACAGCACATGCACAGCAAAGCCATTTCATTTAATTGGCAACCCCCTCTCCCTCTTCGTCCTCTCATGCTTCTTACAAAACCTAAAAGTAGCTGGTTTGTTGGCTGTTCCATAACGACAATCAACACTAATATCTGTGCATAAACTCTCACAGTATCCTAGCTTTAAAACTAACTTAAGTCTCTATGGTAAACTATGGCACCTCAATGAGACATATTATGGACTACAAACAAAATAAAATTCATTTATTTCAAACCCTCTCCAGTTATATTGATTCATGTCACAAACTTTAAATCAAGATTACTAACCTGAAGAGCTATTCTCTGCACCTCCTCACTCATTGCAATGTTCTTCTTCATGAAATGGTAGGCAAATAAGTAAGCTGGGAGATGATCATTATATTCAGAAACATAGTTCTGCAGAAACATCAAAACACTATTTTCACCCTCTATATCTCTTTTCAGCTCCAAATAAGGACTTAAGAGCCATTCACACTGAAATAAATGAATAAATGAATTAGTGGTACAGTACGACCTTAAGAGTTCAGTCAGAAGGTTTTAAAAGCAGGAAATCATCAAAGTGCCCTGGTTCAATATTTCTATACACACAAAATGGACAACATGGAAGACATACATGAAGAAATAGAATTGTTTTTAGATTAAGCATAAGTACATGGCAAATAAATTCAGTTTAAATTATAAAGCACTGAGTATGAGATAAAAACTACAGTTTTGCAAGCACAGACAAGTTCAACTATGTGTAAATGAGGAGGAAAACAACACATACCTGCTCTGTACATGTTGTGCCTTACAGCACTGTTTTTGACCAGAGCAGTGTGTGTGTGCGTGTGTACACAATTGGTTTGATTGATTTATGAAATTTTTGGCTTGTAGGCCAAGCGCTGGAGCCGGTAGGCCATTCAGTGCAGTGTGTGCATGACAGAACGGGTTTAAGACTACTATTTGTAACTTACTGGCAGACTCTTCTCCACAGCTTTATGTAAAGCTGCATAAGCTTCCTGAGCCAAGGCACTACTACTTTGTGTGACACTAATAGCAGACATCTGACTTAATATCTGGCTATTTGCAGTAATCTGGGAATCCGTACCTGCAAATTGAACATGAATTGTAAAACCATTTAATGCACATGGTTAAATATGTGACATACTATAAGTGACTAACTGGAAACCTGCAGCCACACAGTGGCTACAATAGTCCTTGGCCCTTTCTATAGGCCTCTCACAGAAGAAGTTTAGACTGTTATCCGTACCATTTTAATGTGAGAGAGTTTCTAATTAACCTAGTTAAAGTACAAAGGGGTGGGGAACAGTTGCTTGTTCTCAGCTTTCTTGTGTGAAAAGGAGGAAATAGAGTTGAAATTGGTAGGGAAGACATCTTCCTCGTGGTTTGGAGATCAAGCGTCAACATCTTGGGACAGAATCTCGGTGAACATGTTGACAGGTTCTGAAGATCAGTGGCAATGAGATGTTTCTTGCAGGGGCTAACACTATCTCCACATTGAGTCGAAGAATTCTATACTTTTTCAACTGTATTTCCATCAATTTTTCACACAGGGATAGCTGAGAGGTGGTGACTGCTACCTTACTACTGCTGTAAGCTGGCAACATAAAAAGTAACCCACATTGGGGGAATGGGGGGTGAGGTAGTATGTGTGAGCAAAATTTGACACAGCCCGAAGGGATTTCTCCCTGTCTTCTCCTTTTATGCATGGGGGGACGGAGAGGGGGGGGGGGGTCGTCGATTTAATGAAGCACCCTTGCTGTGGATGTGGTGTGCCTTGCGACACTTCCTCTGACCCAGGGCAGTGGACAAGGTGCAGGGATGACCCATCATCCAGGAGGTGCTAAGATGGGAGGGAGAGTGGAGGGGAGTGGAGTGTATTTAGGGATGGAATGGGTGGGAATTATTTTATGCCTTTTTCTTTTTGGCTACCTCCCTTGTGAGGGGGAAAAAGCCTTGGTATATATATGTATGTACATTGATAAAGACAACAGCCCAAACTTTCTTCCCAGAGATCTATGGGAGAGTGCAAGGACCTCTGCCATCTTATGTGAGGCTGTGGGTTTCCCGTGAAACTGAAGGTAATGATTATCATCATAAGGTAATAGAAGCTAATGTAATCATGATTTTTCATACCAAAGATATTCATATCTTTATGTCCGTCTTTCTTTTCCTTCTTCATGGATTTCCACTTTGCATACAAAAGAAGCCCTTTATAGCTCCAGACAAGGGTCTGCCAATGTTCCTGTTCTTGTAGTGGTTGATGTGATCTACTTTTCGTGGCCTTTGAATATTTCGAATGACAGTCATCAATCATCTGAAAATAGAATCACATTGCTCAGCCTGGGACCAAAAATAGGTAGCCCTCCAAGATGGACATTAACCCCTTCCATACGGTGCCGCACACGTAGGCGTCATGGACTTAGATCTTGGTGGCAGCAACCAATGCCAGCCGTACGACGTGTCGTAATAATACTCGCATCATAAAATATAGTCACCGCTTATATCGATCGTTCTCTCTTCACCCGTGAATTTTGATAACCATAGAAAATGCGATTACAAAAGAATTAGAAAGAATGTCATTATGGAGGGGCGACTACAATAAATATAATCAAGACGCCGATATGGCAGCCTCGCGAATACACTCGCTCCCCATGACGCCTACGTGTGCGGCACCGTATGGAAGGGGTTAAGGTGTGGTCTTCCTGTTACCCCATCTTTAAAACCTAACAACTCCCTATGTAGGCATCATGAGAGAATGGGTATATAAGGATGCCACCATCAATGTCTTGATTATATCTATTTTGTAGTTGTACACGAGTTAATCCTGGATTCTGTGAACTGGTTTGATCACATTTTCTGTGTTTATTATTACTCAGAGTAAAACAGAACTAGTAACACAACAGCGACTTTATATTTTATAATTTGAGTAATGTGATGCATTGTACATATGGCAGCCAATGATGTGCGCAAGAATTTGACTCGTATTGAAGAGGCTAACCTCTACCTGGATGTGAGGGTCACACTTGATTTCTGCTTTGGGGGCCAAGATATTTATCACTTCATCTTTTCACAAAAAGGAAGTAGACAACTAGATACTGCTCCCCTCCTGCAATAAGCTGATGACATAAACAGTTCTCCACTATTATAATAGGTAACAACCCAGTATTGATATCTATGGGCGAACCTGAGGATTATCAGCTGCTGAGGGGGTTACAGGTTTCCAGTTGGTGAAATTAAAGACAAAAATAGAGATGGAGAGAAATTCCTTCAGGCTGTGTCAAAATATCATCTACATGCAACCGTCCTCCACTCATCCCTATCTCATGTCTTCTCCTTTCCTTGCTCAAAGCCCCTTTCACCCCATCCATCCATCTCATCCTCAGTCATCCTCTCAAGTTCACATCTCTTTTACTAATCTTTCTTCAATCATTCTTTCCATGTGTCCAAACCCATCCCAATACTTTTTCATTAGTCTTATCTACCAGCTCCCTTTCCACCCTTGCTCTCCTCCTCACCTCCTCATTTCTCACTCTATCCAACCTTGTAACCCCTACCATACTTCTCAGACACTTCATCTCAAACACATTTAAACTTCTCCTTTTTGCCCTTCTTAAATTCCAAGTCTCCACCCCATACAGTGTCGTAGGCACAATCACCATTTCATATAATCTTCTCTTTGCATACATTCCTAGATGCCTATTTCACATGGTACTTTCCAATCTCCCAAAGACACTTACTTGTTTCTCTCAATCTACAATTTACCTCCACCCTCACTCCTCCACTTCCTGCCACATGAAACCCTAAATACTCGAAACCATCCTCTTCTTCCAGCCTCTCTCCTTTAAGACTTATTTTCCAACTCACTGTCAACCTCTCCCCTTGTACATCTCATCACTTTACTTTTATCTACATTTACCTTCAACTTTCTCCTATGGCATACCTTATCAAACGCCATTTCTAATTGCATTAATCCCTCCACTAAACCTCCCACAAAAGCAGTGTTGTCCACAAACAACAACTGGCTCACCTTCCACTTCTTTCCACATCTCTAGCCATCTCAAATCCTTTGACTTTACCTCCTGTACCACCCCATCCATGTACACATTGAACATCCCTGATGTGGCCCCACCTTTACCTCAAACCACTTGCTCTCTGTTTCCAATCCTAACACAGGCTCTCCTACTCTTGTAAAAATTCCTGACTGCCCTTAACAGCTTTCCCCCAATGCCATATATCTGTAAATCTGTAATACCTCCCAGAGTGCCTTCCTGTCATAAGCCTTCTCCAAATCCATCAAGCCCTTCCCAATCCTTATCTCTTGCCAAAGTCTTTTCGCATTAATACAAATTTCATCTATGCATCCTCTACCCTAAACCCACACTATTCCCCACCAATTACTCCTGTTCATCTCCGTATCCTCTCAATCAAAACCTTCCTATAAACTTTCAAATTACACACAACAAACTCGTAATTCTAAAACCAATACAATTACAAATTTCCCTCTTTTCCTTTGTTAAGTGGAACTACCCAATAAACTCATCCCTCTAAAACCAATAGAATTACAAACTTCCACCTTTTTCTTTATTAAGTGGAACTACACCAGCACTCCTCTGGTACTTCCCCCTCCCCTAGACACACATTAAACAACCTCACTAGCCAGTCCACTATATCTGTACCTCCTTTTTCAGACGCTCCACATGATATCCATCCAACTCAGATGCCTTAATTCTCATAATTTTCAAAGCTCCTTGTATCTCAACTTTTCTTATATCTGTTCTATTTTCCTCTCCCATCATCATTGCATAACACCTCCACATTCAACGGTTTTCTAAAATACTCAATCTTCCCCATACTGTCTTCACTTCCATTAACATCTCTCCATTTGCACCTTCCACTTTTTCTTCTCTACCTGACTCATCCCCTTCTCTGAACTTCCTTCCAAAACATCTTTTTTATTCTTTTCAAAGTTTTCTGTCATAATCCTACCCCATTTTACATCTGCTCTTCTCTTTCTTGTATTTCTCATGTTTCCCCAAGTCCTACTTTGCAACCAATCCCTAAATGCTCGCTTCTCTTCTACTACCATTTTCACTTCATCATCCCACCACTCACTACGCTTCCTTCTATTCACTCCCAATGACAAAGGTGAAGAAGACACCTTCACCACAAACAAAAGCCCATTAATCCCCTCCTCATGTCTAAGCAAATCGGGGATGAAACTTTTTCCACTGAAATCATACGAAAAAATAACAAAAGAAAAAATTAAAATTAATTATTACAGAAATATCTTCTTACGTAACAAATGCACATACACTTGAAAGGTCTGTTATGAATATTCATTTTCCACATCAGAATAAATATGCTTATTACCAGATTGAGAAGAAAAATACCTTCCATACCTCAAATATAGAGTCTACTCCCTCTTGACTTCCTCCGATAATCTCCTCTGCAAGTGCTGTAAGACCAATTTCGAAATGATTTGCTCCTAATACAAAGCTATTTCTCATGAAATATTGATCTAGCTCAGAAGTATCATGTTGGGTGTTCACAAGAACTGTATGGATTAGCTGCAAAAAGACAATGAAAAATATCTGTAAATGGAGTAACTATGATCATAAGCAATCCATCAAATAGTTACCTAGGCATGATCATAAGTAATCCATCAAATAACCTAGGCATTATGTTTTACCTAGGTCCATTCTGAAAATCAACAATGACACTAATGGTGGATACCTATATCTAATACAGGTTGACATTCAAAATTCCACTATCAGAAAAGAACTTAATCTTTCTTTTAAATATCATACAATGTTTAAGTGCCAATGTCATATGCTTCACAAATGGTCTGAACTGACAAGCCTCTTTCAATTTTTCTTTAGCATTTTCACTTTTTCTCCAATCAGCAATGCATGTTTATGTTTTATGCCACTTCTTTTCTTTACTGAACCCATAATAAGGCTATACAGCAGTGAATAAATTATAAAATGCGAAGGAACGAGCAAGAATGCCTATCAGTACGTGCAAGATTCCACAGCTGATTCTGGAGTACAGTGCCATCAAAACGTAAACAGCACTTCCAGAAAACAGTAACATACAAACACAGTAAATTTGAAAATGCACTCCAAAATCCATGCCAGAAATCTGAAGGAACTGGATTACTGATTGCCAGATTTTTGAAGGTCAACCTGTACTTCCAAAAATCTTCTTTATTTTTCAACTCTATACAAAATGCTCTAAATGGCTTTTAAAATATGCTCATGAACAACCTTAAAATAAACTACCTTAAATACAAAATCTGCAGGGGTCACTGGCTGCGATCGAATGGTAATGCATGGCAGAAGGGTTCCAGCATCTTGCCACTGATGCTCAGAGACAGCTTCAACAGCTCTACTAGTGATCCAGTTCTCAACATTCTTATACTGCTTCCAGTGTTTTCTTCCACCTACAACTAGCATAAAATAAAAATCATCATAGATCCTTAACTTCTGGACACTCCTTTCAATTCAGATATGAATAAAAGTTCGGTAAATCCATACCTTGAGGTTTTGTATGAATATTCCCTTTTCTTCCATATCTAGTTGACATGACCTATAGGAAAAAGAAAAGAAATGGAATGAAAACTCAAGATGTATCTGCAAAGTAACTCATTAAAAACCTGCTACACTATGGGATTTCTATAGTTCTAGCATCTATAGCTATGTCTAAATCCTCCATATTTGTGGGGAAATTGGGAAAATACTGATACAGGAAGTGTTATGAATGTGCAATATAAGTTGCTATTAGATTTTAGTCTTCCTCATATTTGGTGAAATAATTATATAACTGAAGTTGAGGGAATGGAATTTGACACCTTTGTGAGAGTGTTTCTTCACTTAACACATTCATGTCTTAAGTGTGATCCAAGGTGGTAGCACAGGCAGAACCTTAGATTTGCTATTCAGTAATGATGAGTAAACTGTTGAAGAAGCCAAATAGTATAACCCACTTGGAAGATCATACCTGCACTTTTTTTCCCACTGTTGATACCCAAAAGCTGGAGAATAACAGCAAAAGGCATATTTACATGTATGAAAAGGCAAATTACCAACTGAAGAGAAGGCAGCTCAGTGCAGACTAAACAATGCCTATCGCAAGATTTGAACATAGAACAAAATGAGGAAATTTATTAACAAAGTCCAAGTTATGGACAAGCACACATCAAAAATGCATGTTTGTAATAAATGGATTAAAAGGAGAACTAATGTAGATCTTCCAATTATTAGCAAGATGAGTTAAAAAAAAAATCAAGAGAAAGCAAAGGCTATAGGAGAGGCTTAAACCAAACAAGCAAAATGTTACTCAAGGAATAAACAGGAAGACAAAGGATGTGATGAAAATTAAGATGAATATGGCAAGACATGTCAAAGAAAATCTGAAAGAATTCTGACAGTATGCAGTGAAAATGTATACACTTAGGCTGTTGACAACACGAAATTCGATGAAACCAAACTTGAACTGACAAGGTATAGCAAAGGTGTATCCAACCCTACACCACACCTCATAGTGAGATCATGAACAAGGCAAATGTACAGGACTTATGAGTAATGCTAAGTGGAGATGGCATGTTTACTACACACATTGACAACAGTGTTGGCAGTGCCAGAAAATTTATCGGGATAGATCCTCAGGATATTTACATCAAGAAACGAGGATTGTATGATCACACTATGGAGGACCCTGGTATTAATTAATTTTTAATATTGCTGCCAACTTTGGAACCTTGATAGTATAGGGAAGATAGAGGAACTTAAGTGCCCAAAGAACCTTTACCAGCAAGACTGAGTGTGAAAAAGGCATGAACTACTGGGACAAACTCAAGCACCTCAAACTATTCACTTTGAAGGAGAGGGGCAAAGAATGGTACCAAATCATTTATACATGTAAAATACTTGAGGATCACATCTCCAATATTGGAGTGACACTCAGCCAAGGACGAGAGGGAGACCTTGCTAGGTATTTTTTTAGTTTCAACCATGGGCGCAATATAGCAATAGAAAATTAATTATCAATTTTGTAAATTATAATGTATCAATGTAATATGCAATTTTGTGGGCGGAAATGAAAATAAAAAATACCTTGCTACAAGCAAATATGCTAATGAACGAAGTCGGTAGCATAGGATCGGGACGCCATCTTGTCATCTGTCAATTGACGGCCTCAATACTTCCAACAGTACCTCGCCAGGTACATTTTCTTGAAGGAATGTTATGGAGCAGAGATACATGCATTCCTTCAAGCTGCAAGAACATTGTATACCCCGCAAGCTGAGAGTGGTTGAAAAGCCCGCCAACGTCTCTCACGACGACGACAACAAGGATGAGCCGGATGACGTTTAATTTGCAGGTAATGATTTATCAAACACAGGTTAGGTTAGGTTAGACAAATTTTCTTTGATGTCAGCATCTATCATAACAAACATGGCGTATCACTCATCCGGCACAACTTTGTTACTTATGAAATATGTTTTAGCACCTTTTGTTTTTTATTTCCACTCACAAAATCGCATATTACATTGATACATTATAATTTACAAAATTAATAATTAATTTTCTATTGCTATATTGTGCCCATGGACGAAACTAAAAATTTACCCCTTGCTATGTTGAAGGAATCGCAAGCATCACCAAGAACATAACATCACTATAAGTAATCTCTCACCCGAGTGGCCCCCCCAAGCTTTTCAATAGTCTCCCAAACTACCTGAAGAACACCACATTCTGCACAGTGGAAGTATTAAAAAGATGGCTGGATGCCTTCCTACAAGAAATAGATGACACACCTCCCACACAATCCTCTACTAACACATGACCCCTCTTCCAACAAGTTGGTACTTTGTATACTACTTCACCAAAGGCAACACAGCTAGCAGAGCTGGGCGCATTACCATCAGACAAGTAGTGTGTCGCTGAAAAATATATATGTATAAATATACGCATAATATATATATATATATACAGTACTACTGGAGAGGACAGACGACAGGGGTGAATGAAGAATGGTTGTATATGGATGATGCTGTGATGCATGAGGTGGAATGGGCAGGGAAATGGGGGGTGAGGTAGTATGTGTGAGCAAAATTTGATGCAGCCTGAAGGGATTTCTCCCTGTCTTCTCCTTTTATGCAATGGGGGGGGACGGAGAGGGGGGGTCGCAGATTTAATGAAGCGGCCTTGCTGTGGATGTGCTGTGTCTTGCGACACTGCTTCTGACCCAGGGCAGTGGACAAGGTGCAGGGATGACCCGTCATCCAGGAGGTGCTAAGATAAGAGGGAGGGTGGAGGGGTGTGGAGTGTATTCAGGGATGGAATGGGTGGAAATGATACTATGCCTTTTACTTTTTGGCTACCTCCCTTGTAAGGGGGAAAAAGCCTTGGTATATGTATGTGTATGTATGCACTACCTCTCATTAACGGACTAAAAGGGGGGTTACAGTATCTGTTGATGTGAATAATCTGTTGATTTGGAGTGGTTTTTGGGTGGCATAGTGATTGCACAGCACTAAAAAACAGCACCGAAAACACAGCAAACACAGCTAATCATTGTCCATTAATGAGAGGTGGTACTGTATATATGTTATGCATTGATAGCGGCCCTACTAAATGCCGTCCAATTCTAAATTAAGCCATCTTCTTCTATCATAATGCCTTTAAATGGTGCATTCTTTAATTTACAGCAAGTATACCTAATCTCAGCGACTTTGGTTGAAGATTAATAAAGTTATCTGTACTGATACCAAAGACCAGCTTACCGTCCAACTCAACTGTCGGGGGTCTCACTAATTACCGACAAAACCCAAACAAAGACGATTTTTGTTCAAATGCACAATTCTATATATATGGTTGCATTATTTGACATATATATTTCTAAATGTGTGACTTACATGTAATTTGATCAAAGAGAAGTCACGTTTCTAGCCGCTGCAAAATTACCCACCACAGCTACGCATACCGTCCGACTCACTAAATACCAACAAAACCCGAACAAGGATGGTTTTTGCTCACATGCACAATCTAATATAAAAAATTAGCATATGGTTGCATTATTTCAACTATTTTCTTTAAAATGTGTGATTTCCATGTAATATGATCAAAGAGAAGTTACATTTTTATCCTCTGAAAAATTTCCGACCACAGCTACGATTCGTCCAGCATACCATCTATGATCACTGGTGGTATGGATCAAACTACACTCTATTAAGTTTCTTACTATTGTGTTATTAGTGTAATGGATTGCATATATTTGAATCATTTCAACTATTTTCTTTAAAATGTGTTATTTTCATGTAATATGACCAAAGAGAAGTTTTGTTTTAGCCTCTGCAAAATGACCGACTACAGCTACGAACACCATAACAAATTAGCATGTGGTTGCATTATTTGACCTATTTTCTTTAGAATGTGTAATTCCCATGTAATTTGATGAAAGAGCATTATTTGACCTATTTTCTTTAGAATGTGTCATTCCCATGTAATTTGATGAAAGAGAAGTTACGTTTTTATCCTATGCAAAATTACCGACCACAGCTACGATTCGTCCAGACCGACATCTATGATCACTGGTGGTATGGATGAAACTAAACTCTAATTCATGTCAAGAACTGTCCTGAAAAATATTTGAAGAATTAGGAGATATGACACTGGGTTACTGGTGCAGCACTTGTGTCCTTACAGTTTCAACCACGTACATTCAATTTCGACACTTCGATTCAACGCCTAAGAGACAACGCTGAATATTCGTTTGAATTGCACAAAGAAGCCACTAGATACGAGGAAACATTTCTACGAAAGACGCAGGATATAGTATCAGCCCCGCCAGGATTCAATTTTCTACAGGAAGATCATGTAGTGGATCGACACGCTGCCGCTATATTGTCAGCTTGTGGAGGAATAAAGAATTGCACTCCTGCCTCAGTTCCTGGAGACGGCAGCTGTCTTTTTCACTGTTTCGTTTGCAGTGACAGGTCACAGTGGTTTGGCCAAGAATTTACGAGTTCCATATATATAGAATTGTACTTTTGAGCAAAAATCGTCCTTGTTTGGGTTTTGCGGTAATTAGTACGACCCCCCGACAGTTGAGTTAGACAGTAAGCTGGTCTTTGGTATTGGTGCAGATAACTTTATTAATCTTCAACTAAACATGCTGAAATTAGGTATACTTGCTGTAAATTGAAGAATACACCATTTAAAGGCATTATGATGAAAAAAGATGGCTTAATTTAGAATTGGACGGCTCTGGACGGCATTTAGTAGGACCCCAAATCTTTCTGTAATGCACCTGTCCAGCGATAATGCACTACCTATCCTGCAGTAATGCACCCAGGTCTGACAGCTAGGGAGGAAACAGCAGCAGCAGTTCCCATTGCTAAGGCGTGTTTCCAGAGATCTTCATAGGGTATCACAAGGTAAGGCAGCTGTAGTTGCCGAAGAATGTCAACTCCAGCCAAAATATGTAGTGCCAAAATGGTACAGCATAACAATGACTCAAAGTGATACTTAATTTGTTCCACTGGTTAGTTACTGAAAACAATTTCCTCAAAAAAATCTTGAGAGTACAATAAAGAAATAAGACAACTTAGACATATTACTGCCCAAAACCTTATGCACTGGTAATTGAAAACAATGGAATGGTGCAAAACAATAACATTAGAACAATGTTACAATTACAAAATGTGCATTTACTAGAAAATTAGAAGGCTTACTCAAGAAATCTAACGAGAAAATTATTATTTTTCTTATGAATTCAAGTGAAAACCGTTTGAGATACTAGACTATTTGTACTTAAATGCTAAAGAATCATAATCATATTGTAAACAAACTCTCCTACCTTTCAGCTTAATAAAAAAAATGCACTTCTTAGTGTTATATCCATTTTTCCCACCTCATCGTGAAATCGTGAAAGATAGCTGCATTTTGTGGTAAATATAATATTCACGTTGCAACCAACGTCTTGCCTTGGTAGCCTCCTACAATAAGTACACCGACTCATCAAATTACCTTCACATAATTCTAATTGTCCTCCATTTAACTATTTTTTAATGTATCGTGAGTGGTAATACTGGTATCTTGATTCCTAGTACTTCTTATTTGTGAAATGTCATATAGGACAACAATCCTTACTAAAATACACCACAGCTTTATCACTCCCTTGTGCTCTTAGCGATCGCACACCAACTTTCCATATGACATGTTTGAACAAGTGTTTTTATTCAATGTAAACAATTATGAAGAACCGCTAACTCACACCTTTTTTACAACAAACTTGAGAAATGAATATTACAAACTATTACAATTAATAGAAAGCAAAAAATAAATATACATTAGTAAACATGTTTCATCAGGTATAAGCAAACATTTTTATAGCAGTCAACTTTCCCACAATAACTCCCATTATTGTTGCAAATATATAAATATATATTAGTATTTTTTTCGAGAATGTATATTAAATATTACTTCGATGTTCAATATTGTTGTATATATTCCGCCCTCCCTCCTTATTTTCACTGTTCTAATTTCAATTTTTCAACACATTATTCATAATTTAGATTTTATAAATAACGAAACCAACAGTCACAGAAACACTATTTTTTCTTGCATCATTTTAATTTCATGATGCATTCTATTTCAACTATCTAGATATTGATCTATAATCTAAATCTCTATTTTTATAATCTATGGTATTTGTTATTTCCTCTGGGTATAATGTACACATTTTTTACTTGGTTATCTTACCTGGCGGGGCAAATTCCTATGTTCATACTGTACTTCAGTGATCCACACACTTATGCATCACACATTTTTTCTGTGTAACAAATATAGGAAAAGAAAATTACAAACTATTAAGATTAATGCAGAGATTAAATAATTATACATTAGTCAGTCGTCACTGTAACGAGTGATTACTTCCACGATTAGTACCTGTCTTTCAACAGGTGTTAGCGAATTATCCCTAACCGTCACCTCTGCTACAGTAAAATCGTATGAAAATAATAAGTATCTATGGTGGTAAAGATTTTTTTTTCGAGAATATATATCAAATATTACTCCAGTCTTCAAGATTATTATATATATCCCGCCCTCACACAAAGATCCAAATATCCTTCTCTGGAATGCCTTGTACCTTTTGTTTTCTTATTTTCACTCTCCTAATTTTAGATTTTCAATGCGTTATTTATGATTTCAAGTTGATCAATGATGATACTCCTCCAACAGATATATTTCTATTTTTTCTTACATAGTTTTGATGGAGTGGTGTATTCTATTTCCAACCTTCTGAATATCGATCTATTATCAATATAATTTTCTAGAACATGTTTTGAATATTTATCATTTCTTCTGGACATATTGGGCACCTCTGGTGCTTGGTTTTCTTACCTTGTGTGGTGTGTGCAGGTAATATTGGACAAAGGGAGCATTGGCTCAACAATGTCAAAAATAGTAGCATCGTATCTATTGAGTTATGTCATTAGGCACACAATTTGGCGGTAAAAATCAGAGGCGTAAGTCTAGAAAT
Organism: Oratosquilla oratoria; assembly: GCF_046742065.1. Classification (NCBI taxonomy): domain Eukaryota; kingdom Metazoa; phylum Arthropoda; class Malacostraca; order Stomatopoda; family Squillidae; genus Oratosquilla; species Oratosquilla oratoria. The sequence goes on along the minus strand of NC_134792.1, from coordinate 53,656,541 downwards.
GGAGAAAAATGGAAAGGAAAATGTAAAGCTTATGAGTCGTGTAGAATGAAAAAATGTATAGTTTATCCCTCACACACACACACACACACACACACACACACTCGGTGGCGCAGTTGGTAGAACGATGAACTACTAGCATGGTGGTGCGCGTAGTGCTTGGTTCGAATCCTGCCCAGGGCCGAAATTATTTCGGTACAGCTGTGCTTCGGGTCGTTACTCTGACTCTCGTGGGCGGGGAGTTGTGTGTGTGTAAGGTCATAGCATTACCCATAGATCGGACCTACGAGCTCTGAGCTCTCTTCCAGGAGGGAAATAGCTGTCGATCACGAGTCCAACACGTGATCTAAAGACCAAGTGAATACACACACACACACACACACACACACACAAATATATATATATATATATATATATATATATATATATATATATATATATAAATATATATACATATATAAGACTGAAGGTGAAAGAAGTAAACGAGGAGTAATGGGAGAATTTCACCTTCAGTCTTGTCATCATATATATATATATATATATATATATATATATATATATATATATATATATATATATATATATATATATAATGAAAACTACTAACCCGGGGGATTCACCCATACCCTGAAGCAAAGTTCCATTTCTGGATTTTTTTTTTTTTTTTTTTTTTTTTTTTTTAGGGCTATCAACCCATAAGGGAGTCATTAAGCCTGATGTGAAGATGTTCAGTCTCTACGTTTTTCGGTTCTTCTGAACACGGCTCAGTCACATCAAGCTTAGCCCGTTTCCGACCACCGGCCTGTTGCAGGTATCCTTTGGAAGTCGCTGGTAGTCGATAATAAGGTAGATAAATAGATCGATCGATGGATAGATATATTACAACACAAACTGAATAGTCCGCAGTACATAGATTTTCATCTTATCAATCGCATTAACGTTTTCCTTTTCAATTCCTTGCATAGGTTTTGTGTCGCCGACCGATTGCGTGATTTTCGGTCGCAGGTGGTCGGAAACAGGTCGTAAGCTTGGTGTGATTGGAGTTTTATAAACTCAAGTTTCTTTGTACCGATTGCTGGAGACAATGAATACATCAGTTGTTTGGATAACTGAGAGACCATGAAAAACTAGATAGTAATAAATAATATCAAGTCACGTCATTCTACACTTGAAGGGTAACCACGTTGTAAATGAAATGTGTCTAGTTTTACCGGAATTAGTTTTTAGTACTTCCGAAAGTCAATAACAACTACTCGTAAATAAATTATTAACAGAATAGTTCGTTTATGTTATATTGCACTTTCAATTTACTGATCTTATGTCGAAAATGTCGTCTGTTTCAGCCATTCTCGTAAAACCCAACCTTGTCGCCTCCTACTTCACAGTGACGTCAGAGGTTGTGTTCATTCTTCATGCATTGTGGTCGTGTCGAGTGCCGCAGGCTATCTAATATAACTTTTAGACTATGGTGTCCAGAAAAGGATAAATGAATATGGCCAGAAAAGATGGAGAAGAAGAGGACAGTCTACGAAAAGTGTTGTTCCGTGCGGAACTGTAGCAAAAGCCGTGTCAAAGACTCCTTTTCTAACTTTGTTGGTTGAAGTTAAGATGAATAAAGTAACTTCACAGTTACATGCATTGATTTCAGCCTAGGGTTGCCACCTTTTGCAAAATAAAATAAGGAACACCACCGTCTACCAGGGACGTTTCGGGCGCGTGCGTGCGTTCCGGTGGCCAGGGAGAAACCCGGTTGTTTATAAAGGCCCAAACTCTTGAAAAATGCATAGATCACTTAGCCTCTCGAGTCACTTAGTAGTCAGGAAAGGAGTAGTCAAGAAAACAATTAGTCATGTTTAAAGTTCTTTATTACCAATGAACATTGTTATATAAGGCTGGATACACAAGTCAATAGTATTCCCTCTTTTTTACTTATTCTTCTTCCAAGTGTACTTCTTATTGCTCCTTGCAGCACTGAGTAACTCTTTGTCTTTCAAAACACTGCTGTGAAATTCTGAACAGGAGTGCTCAAAGTTGAGAGTGATCAGGAGCTCACTCCTTAGGAGTTCCACAGAGCACCTGTTCCTGCTTTCACTCCACTTGTTGGCCATCCTGGAGAAGATCCTTTCAACATATCCAGTGGATGCTGGGATGCTCAGTATGTGGCTTATAATAGACAACATGTTAGGAAGGTCAGCTCCTTGTAAAACAGACATCCACCTGGCAGCCACATCTTTGGTCTTCCATTCAGCATCTTCTCTGAACTTCTTCAGAATGATATTGAATGTGGTGCATTCATCATAGAGTTCATCCATGTTGATTTTATTGATGAGGTTGATCTTACTAGCCACCTTCTCGATATAATTGAAAGTCAAGGTGTTATGGTCCAAAGAGAGAGGTTGCAGTGAGAACAGCCAGTTGTCCTCTGAGAAGTTGAACCATTTGACAACATATGAGATTGCTGTGTTTAGAAATGCAGTGAAATCTGTCCTTGCCATGTTTACATCTTGTGGAGGGAGGTGCTGCAGCTTCACCTTAGTTAAGTAGCCATAAAACTGGTCATCTCTTCTCTGTGTGAGTTTTTGCTTGAAGTTATCCATGATGGAATATAATTCCACACAGGTGGTTGCATTACTCTCCAGCTTATTTACAACCTCCTCAAAGAGGGATAGGATATTACTACAAAATAGGAGGTACACCTCCACTATGTCTCCATCTTCTTCATTTGCATCTTCAGACACTTTACTGAGCTTCAACAAAGCTCGAAGTTGTTTTGGACAGTCATCCCCCAGGCTGATGAAGTAAGATTTCAGTGCAGACCAAGTTTGTATCAGTCGGTGGATGGCTGGATTAAGAGAGAGCCACCTGGTAGTTACATGTCATAGCATTTCTTGGAATTCCACATTACAAAAATCTTTGAGGGATTTCCTTCGTTTGGCTGATATGGAGGAGTGGCCATATACCTTCAGCACAACATTCTCAACATCTACAGAGAGCTTGTCAAGGGCGTCCTTCACTGTGTTGTGCACTATGTGGGCATGGCAGTTTCCTTGCAGCAGATCTTTATGTTTCATTTTCAGATTGGTGAAAACTGAGTTGTGAATACCAAAGTTAACATTAGTGTCGTCTGCACTAAATGCTGTTACTTGGTCTAATGACAAACCAAATTTATCAAGGGATTGTTCCAGGAGAGCTACAATCCCGGCAGCTGACTCATCTGAATTCTCAATGAAATCAAGCATTTTGTTTGTGACTCCATACTCTGGACTGAAGTATTGGACGGCAAAGGGAAACATCTTCCGGTTTCCTTTATTTGAGGCATCCGTCTGTATGGAGAAAGGGAGGGGTGATGTTAGGGCCTTGAGGACATCACCCACTGCCTTTGGATCTAGGACATCTTTCACCAGGGCCTCTGCCTTTGTTCTCCCCAAAGTCATTTTCTTCAGTATTTTGGAATCAGGTAGTATCTTTTTATTTAACTTGTGAGCACAGTCAGCACTGTTGTAGCTAAGGTGATACTTTACTGCGTGGTAACAGTAACCTAGAGGGGAGGAGAGAGATGGCAAACTGTTAATGAAATTGAATAGTATCCTATGACTTTTCATTATGGTTGATTAGTTATTAATGATAAAATTTTGTACTAATTAATCAATAGAATTAAAATTGTACCCATATAAAGAACAGCTCATTCAGAAATATGATTTAAAACTATGTAATAAATCCTAATATGCATAAGTACATAGGTAACCCAGGTATGAGTAAGATAGATACATAAATAGACAAAGTGTTCAGTCTACACTGTAGACTACAATGTAATCTGATCACTCTTTTATCCATCAATGTATCTGTATCTATTTATTTATCAATCTATTTATTTGTAATGTATTATATTTATCAATCTATCCTATACTGACTATGCAGGTAAATAGAAATAGCCTACGTAGGCTCGTAGCCTAGGCTAATAGCCCTATTCTGACTCGACATCTTGTAAAACCACAGATAAGTAAGAACATAACATGTGCATATCTCACATATCGAATCAATCTCTGCCTGAGATGTTTCAGTCATGAAGAATTGTGACACTACACTTTGGGTCTTCTGTGATCTTGCATTTCGGGAATGTTGTTCTCCTGATGCATGCTGTTTGATGTCAGAAAGTCCACCATGCGATACCGAGAACGTGCGCCTACATGCTTTGCAGTTCGCTTTATACAATTCTCCACTTACGCTGTTAAGCCACGGGTATGCCTCTTCCCATTCATATCAGTACTTTTGGAGGCGTTTTCCCTTTTTATGAGGTGGTGGACTCGTCTTCACCGCTGGGGAATCATAATCTGCAGGCGACGACATTTCCGTGGTGTTGGCAGTTCAGTGGCTCAGTGAGCACTAAGGGAGCGAGGCAGGCGCCACTGAGGGGGTTGCCAGAAATTTTCAGAAAAAGTAGCGGAAAAAGGTATAAAAAGTAGCGGATTTCCATCAAAAGTTGTCCAAAATAAATGGTTCAACACAAGAGAGGCACAATTTACAACAGGCAGAGAGGTGCAGTGGGCACTCGGGAAAATACGGAACAAACAGCGTCTCGTATTGAGTCAGTACGGGACGCAACATTTTATTCTCAAATAAGGGACAATTCCGTATTTTACGGAACGGGTGGCAACCCTATTTCAGCCTTCAACTCCAAGTCTCCTGTTCTCCCCTGCTAAGCCACGACCCCACGAAATAAATATCCCTGAAATCACACTGATGCAATAGCCCTCTTTTATACAAAAATATCTTTTAATTTTCATACAGACATCTCTTCCCGTCCTACAATAACCAATCCCGATCGAGCGGGTGGTCTATCGTACGTAGTCCATAGTCCACTTCGCTCCCTATACATAAAATATCCTGTTGAATGCAACAACCCTCTCTGCGTAGAATACACACGCAAACATTTCGCAAACAAAACTACGACCACACGCACAAGCTTTTCCTCCTACTGAAATTAGTTTATTTTCTAACTTTCTCTCCTACTGCATCTTCTCATTTCAGTTTACCTACCACTAAAAGTCTTTCAATTTTTCTGACTATCCCTACGATTTAGCCTCCGACTCCCTTTCAAACTATGTTGGTTGAGATCTTGTTACATCCGCAGTAATGCCCCTCACAGATATTGAAGTCAGCCTCCAAATCGAAGTCTCCTGCCCATGCCTCCTGAGCCACGACAACACACAATGAATATCCCCAAGAATCGTCTGGTGGCAATAGACCTATATCACACACTACTCTCTTTTCATTTTTATACAGACATTTCTTCGCCTTCCACAACTACCGATCTTGGTAGTCCATAATTCATTTCACCCTTGAAGATGAAACAAAACAGTTCCGAAACGTCGGCTACAACAAGAGTCAAAGTATAATCACTTTGAAAATGAAAGATGTCCAAATTTACCGGAATAATTTTTAGTACTTACCAAAGTCAATAATAGCTAAATATATTTTTTATTCATTGCAATTTGAAATTACGTCGTCTGCTTCAAAATAGTCGTCTGCTATAGCCATCCTCGTAAAAACCTACTTGTGGCGCCATCTATTTCGCAACGTCGTCAGAGATTCTTTTCACTTTTCGTGCAGCATCGACATTGCGTTTGATGAACAGTGATACTGTCGAGTGCCGAAGGCTATCTAATGTCAAAGTTAGTGATTATGAAAATGAAGAAAGAACTACTGGGGAAAATACACGATTGGGAAGAAAGGAATAGGAGTAAAGATATTTAGAATAATGATGTATCAATAACATAGAAATCAGAGAAAAGCAGGAGATGAAAGCTTATGAAAACTGTACAGAAAATACACGGGGGAGCTAAATCATGGGGCAAGATTCTATCACAATGGTACCAAATGACATTTTTTAAAGCATTATTTAAAAATAATATACATGTTTTTGGAACTTTACTCAATTTATCAGATAAATAAGCTTAGACAAATTAAATCAGTGGAAATGACAAGTAAATAACAAACAAATACATATAGTATATAACTATGTATAACAACAGGGAAAATAAAACAAAACGAAGCAGACGCCAGGAAAAACACACTTGCCATTTTCTGAAGTGGATTGGTAGGTTATTTGCGATACTTTCAGTAATGCTTTCATTATTATTTAGAGTGCAAACAATCTACATTAAAGAATCTAACTTGTGTAAAGAATAATTAGTTTTACCTAGTAGTAACAAATCTCCAAAATCAAACTCTTTACTGGCACACTAAGGCCGAGTTGAATTGTGTAATAACCAAATAAATTGCGGGGACTTTACCGGGTTTACCCTAACATAATGCAACGCGTTCACTTCTTTGTTATTGTTTACGTCGATCAGCTGATTCCTGTTTCCAAACAAACGCGTGAAGGATTAATGCTGCACGTCTTATATTTTCGAGTTTATACATTTCGAATTAACATTATGAAAGTAGTTACTTAGTGGAACCTATGTCTTATGCCTCGCTGTTCTTCATAATGGGAGGGGCGCATCTTTACCTCTCATCACCTCGTGGATGAAGGGATGTCAGGCAGTCACGCTGCCTTGGTCAAAACCAATACAGCGAGGCACGAAATCTCAACAGGTGGGTTCGACAACCGAAATTGGTTTATCACTGCCGATTTGCCTTGCAAGCTGTATTTTTTGTATAAAGTGGTAAGGTCCACCAAGCACGTGCCACTGAAAATAGCACTAATCAATACGTTATAATGTGATTTATGCGAATCTGATGCTGATTTCTACCGGAAATAATTCGTTTTCAAGTATCCCCCAATCCCTGATATGATATTTAAGGGGAAGAGGGGAGGAAAGGTCGCGTGGCAGTTTCCGCCTCATGAAAAAATGTAAAAATGAAAGGTTTCATGCACCCACGATCGTAGGAGGGGTGGATGTAAGAAAACCATTGATTTGCGATGGAAACTAGTTTCATAATCATTAAAATCACACAAGAAGATATTTTACAGTTGAACTTACGTACAATTGGAGTTTACCCCGATACAGAGCCCTCGCATGGAGGGGGGGGGGGCATATGCACGGAGGCGTCACTGAATATTTTACCGTAATCCACGATTTTTGCGCTAGAATAAACAAAATATTTATTTCCCCGTGTCCTAATTTCTGCAATAGGGACATTAGACACAAAATGTAAAATCTGTTAAATTGTTTCGCAAGCCAATAACTGAAATGAAAAATATTAAATTTTACTCAAAATATATATATTTTTTTCTATTTCATTTGTACACCCATGCTCAGTTGATTTGTGGTTTTGGCGGAGGTGGGAAGTGGTGATGGGGAGGGGGGATATTAAACACATTCCTTTATGGTCGGACATCATTTCAGCTACCGTAATGTTGCCGCACATTGATCTTTCCAGTTGTTTTTGTGACCGTGGTTCCCTTCAACTCCAAACATTGAACGGGTGCCCAGTGTGGTCCTAATTTAATCTGTATGTGTTAATAAATGTTTCCCATACTTTCTGTTTCTCGTTTGTTGTGAATCTCTTCCAATCTGAAGCCTTGCAGTGTGAAAGCTTTTTGAAGAGCCAAACGGCAACAGTATACTGTCCTCAGCAAATTACAGCATTTGAACAAGTTGCCAATACCAAAACACGACACTTTTGTATAAAATTTTAGCAGCACTAGCTTCCTCGTTACCTGCAGGTTATTTTCATCGAGAGTATTCGTGAAAAAATATAATTACTTACAAAGTTACAACTAAATCCGTAAGTAGACAGCAAAAATATATTTTTATTACGATTTGAAGGTGAACGACCCGGTAAATACGGGACATTTGGGGTGTCTCAGACAGTTCAGTACGGGACAAGGAATAAAACTATCAAATACGGAAGATGTCCCCTATATAAGTGATATCTAGCGACCCTATATATACTGCATAAGACAATTTGTCCTGAGCATTTGAAATTCGTTTGTCTTTTTCATCCTACTCTTATTTTGATCCTATCGTTTGTTTTGTGTCCATAAGTTGTCACCATGCACATTTCACCCTTATCCAGCATTTGAATTCCATATGATTATGTAATCCCACAGAAAACATTTTCATTCTTGCCTTCGATTTATATGTATATAACTGCATTTCGTAATATGCCTAGATCGTTTGAAATTTGCCTGTCGTTTTCATCCTTCATTTATTTTGATCCCATCGTTTGAATTGTGTGTATAGGTTCTCATCATGCATTTTGAATTATAATTTCATCCTACTTCAGCATTCGAATTTCATATATTTATGGCATCATAGACATGATATTTTGATTCTAGCTTTCGTTTATTTATGTATACTGCATTTAACAACTTGCCTTGAGCGTTTGAAATTAATCTATCATTTACACCCTATTCCTGAATTCCATATACTTATACACATGATATTTTGATTCCAACAATTTGCCCAGAGCGTTTTAAATTCGTTTGTGATTTCCATCCTACTCTGATTTCATCATTTGATTTGTGTATGTAGGTTGTCATCGTACACCTTTTATTTTATTTTCATCGTAGTTCAGTATTTGAAATTCATGTCATCATATACATTATAGTTTGATCCTAGCCTTTTATTTATATGTATACTGCATTTGGCAATTTACCAAGAACATTTGAAATTCATCTTGCATTTTCATCCTACTCCTGCTTAGATTCCTTCGTTTGAATTGTGTCTACAAGTTGCCATCGTACACTCTGGATTTATTTTTCATCCTACTCCAGTATTGGCATTTCATACTGTTAGGAAGTTGCCCTCTTTTTTAGTCTTTACTCCTCCCTTACCGTCCCACGACATTGCTGACCTGTAAAGAGGTCCCATGGGACACGCTCACCCCACCCGGCTGTGATGAATCGACTACAGCTTCCTTGAGGCCCACGGGAGGGACAAAGCCTCCTTGAGGAACTCACGTGTAGTACCAGCATCAGTCCCAGCGATGACTCAACCAGTACCTCGCCTGACCACGTGATGATATGCACTTGACTATTTGAGGAACTCACGTGCGGTACCAACCCCCCATACCATTTCTCTTCGTGAGTCAGCAGCGTAAGGACGTTTTGCGTCCGACTTCCCATGCATTTATTTTGACCTCGCTCCCATTAAGGGCACGCCAAAGATGCAGACCACCAGCAGCCCCTAATTGCTCGCTAATTCGCCCGGTGGCAATAGCCCTCTTTTATACACTATATTTTCATTTTCTTACAGACATTCTTCCCCTCCCACAAAAACCGATCCCGCGCAAGCGGGTGGTCTTTTCTAGGAATTCAGAATTCAGATCACCTTGGAGCACCACACTGTGAGCCTGGCTCGCTGCTTCGTTGTTTTCTCGCCTCCTCCCTCTTCCCCCTACAAGCAGACCAAGCTGGAACACGACTTAAAACACAAGTCACCTCCCTTGCTGTCTCGTCCCCTCCCCCTTTTCTCGCACTTAGAGCGAGCCCTATATTATTATTGGCGCACAACATTCACTTCTAAATAAGCAAATCCTCTCCATCAGAGTTTGCCTTCAAACCAGCCTAATATTTGGCTGCCCAACGTGAGCACTACTACAATCTAACATTTACCTGCCCAACGATTGGGTTCCCCGATCCCCAGCTCTGCCACAGCTGCCTACCGCTCGACTACCACCAGATCGAGAGCCACCGCTTGGCTGCTGCCAACTCGACTACCACCAGATCGACAGCCACCACTTGGCTACTGCCAGCTCGACTTGATCTGCCAGATCGTCTGCCGCCCGACTGCCGCCACTTGATCTGTCAGATCGTCTGCCACCGCCGCCACTTGACTGCCAGATCGTCTGCTGCCGATGGCTGCCGGGTCTGCGACAGCCAGTTCGACTGCCTATACTCTCGCCTACCACAGGAATCTGCTGCCGCTCGACTGCCTCAACTACCGTCACTTTTCTGCCAGATCGACTGCCGCCACTTGTCTGCCAGATAGTCTACCATCGCTGCCTGCCAGCACGACTGCTAGATCGCCTGCCCACCAGCTCGACTACCGTCGCTGCCTGCCACGTCTGTCGACTGCCAGTTCGACTGCTTACACTCTCGCTTACCACTGGTATCCGCCGCCGCTCGACTGCCAACTCGATTGCTGCCACTTCTCTACTAGGTCGACTGCCGCCACTTGTCTGCCAGATCGCCTGCCGCCGCTGTCTGCCAGTTTCCCTACCGCCGCTCCCTACCAGTTCGCCTACCGCCGCTGGCTGCCAGTCCGCCTGCCACGCCTGCCACTTCGACTGCCTACACTTTTGCCTACCACAGGTATATTCGTGGCCTACCGCCATCGCCATTAGATCATTTAGCAAACTAGAGGAGCTGTGAGTGTCCCCACCTTGATCCACCCACACGGTCAACAGAGATCACAAGGTCCCGCATCTCGACTCCGGTAAAGCTAATGACTAGCAATCTCGACTGTCAAGTCCACGACGCCCTGGGTGACCTAACGCCTCACTCACTAACCACGACCATTCTCAAATGTCTGTCTTTTCAGGGAGATGTTGCAACCACGCTACCAATGCCACCGTACGCCGTGATCCCAGGACGCGTTCCAGGTACGAGATTCCCTGAGCAGCCCTCAAACTCACTTTGATGTCATTTCAGGTTCACATTGCACTTCTGGTAAATGGCCACGTCACACTACGCGTCTTTTGACTCAGGGTTGCTTGGCGCGGGAGTGTAAAACGCTCGCTTTTTACCTCTCCTGTGTTCAAACGTCGACTCATTGCCCTGGGTGAACGACGCACGCTACCAAGTTCATACCTGGCATTTCTATCTTTGTACAGGTGATGTTTCACTTGCCACAGGCAGAGCCTTTCCATGCCTAAGTTTCACTCCGGGGTAAAGTTCTCAATAACTCCCCACCTTCACCCATCACCACCATGCATTATAACCTGTTTTAGCTATTGGCTTCCGAAATAATTGATATGGTTTAACGTCACAAACTCCTCCCTATCGGAAGGCTAGGACGGTGCCCCTCACAGAGGGCTTTGTAGCCGAAATAATAATAATAATAAAAGGAAATTAAAAAAAATTTCGGCTTTGTAGCCGAAATAATTAAAAAAAAAATTATTTGATGTCCCTGTTGCAGAAAGGATAAGGGGAAACTATTTCATATTCTGTTGATTCTAACGCAAATTTTGTATATCGTCACCCTCTTAAAGCAATTGCCTAAGCCATTTTTCGTCAATTTCTGGATTTTATATATATATATATATATATATATATATATATATATATATATATATATATATATATATATATATATATATATATATATATATATAGTGTCTGAGTAGGTTAAAACTACATTAGGATCAACATTGCGTACATTTATAAAATAGAAAAACTCTTTTTTTTCCGATTTCCCGAAAAGTTGGACAAATGACTTAGGCACTTCTTTATGAGGCTGGCGATATTATGGTAATATATTCAAGGCTTCTTTGACCTTTTTTATTATAATTCTTTTGTCAGCTTTGTGGGCGACATGTCCAGACTAGAATTGTCGCCCCCATAAATGTGCCGCCCCAGGGCATATGCACCAACTGCCCCTCCCCCCTTGTGATGGGTGGGGGGAGTTTTTAAGCTGAATAACGTGCTCACGACCCCAGTAGAGCTACGACTTGTGTGACATGGTGAGTGAGGCGGTTTGGTTGATCTGTTGCGCCTCACCAATTCACCAATCCTGAGAGGACTGGCGCGAGTGTAGTGCACCTCAATTTGAGGGTGTTGTGAGGACCACCGGGGTCAGTTCCCTACGATTTGACGCGTAGTCTGACGCGGCCGTCATGTAGGAATAGCCCGATTTGCTATTTCCGTATATGTTAAATTATTCTTAGCCTGTATCTGCACACTCGAATTCATTCTTAACTTACAAATATCTTTTGACCTTCTTCACACAAGTCAGTTGTGAACGGCCATTCAGGTAGTTGAAAATCGTAAAAAATATATATATTACGTTCTTCGCTCTCAGATGAATCTCTTATGTTGATGTGCATCGAAAAATATTTGTAATCTGGAATTTTTGCGGATGATGTTATTCCTCGTCTTGTAAAAAACAACACTGTTGTTTTAGATTACTTGCTGTCTAGGTGATTTGTGCTTGGTAATTTACATAATTTTGATTGTTGTAGTCATATGTGCACACATTAAATGCACACGTTCCAATCATAATACTTTGAAAACAATTTCAAATTATGCTTAATGAATTACTCGGACTTGTTGTTTCATGATTTAATTATTAATGCATCATTTTATTTGCATAAAACCTTTATTTTTCATTCCTTTGAATGCGTTTTGGGATTAAGTGGGCCCTTTTGATTGGGCCCTTATCTTCACGATATAATTCTTGTCTGCTACAGATTTAAAATGTTGCATCGAGATGTCATCCTAATAGCTGTAGCAGTTTGGTGAAATATTGAATGCATGTGCAGTCTTACACGGAGAACACACGATGGGTCTGTGAATTAGGAAGATTGTTTCGAAACAGCCTTACAAATTATGGCCACTCCCAGGTGTGAATATCGACATTTTTCAATCAAAGACTGATACATTTTTAGGTGTATTATAATGTAAATAGTTCAAATATAACATGATATACTCCAATATATAAGTTCTGTACATAAAGTGAAGGATTTATAGATTCATATTGACCCAAAAAAGACAAACCTTGCGCAGCCTTTCGACGCAACCTTACAAAGATAGCGACTACACCTTTGTTTGACTCGTAGTATATGACTTTGGCTTTGACTTTGTTGGAAATATATCATTACGAATATGTAGTTAGTAATGTATATAGATGCAATAGAATCATAAAAAATATTTCTATATTTCTGTGTAACATAGAATTTTATATACTTGGTCGTTTGACATTTCTTTAGAAGTACAGGTAATTAAAGTTAAACTTACAAAAAACGGACAAAGTAGGTGTTGGGTTGAGATCATCTTGAGCAGGGCAAACGGAATTGTGCAAAATGGATATGGTAAATCAGAGTTCTTTGATATTTTCTTTCCGTTAACGGCGATATAGTTTTGATTACAAGTGCCAGTGCTATTCGTTGATACTGGTTTAGGTGGATTAGCTTGCCCGTATCATGGGTAATCGCTGATGCAATGTCTTGATCATCCCAGGCAATACCACCCAAGGACTCCTCGATGCTTACTTCCTATTAGCATTACTGTGGTTCCCGTCAAGGACATGTGTGAAAATCATAGCAATCCTATAATTATACAATATTTGTAGATCAGGTGTACTATTGTCTCCATAGTTATGATAGTAGTCTGTTTGATTATACAGATTGATGGCGAACCTGTTGAGTGGGAGGGTTCCCAAAGCTGAATGAAATCAAATGGCGACTACCAGTAAATGATGTATGGTAGTGAAAAAATAAGTAAAGGGTAATTTTTATACTTTCCCGCATGCAAGTGTCATAGAATATTACAGAGCCACAAAATAGTTAAAATGCATGTTAAACCACAATTTCTGATGTTCTGGCAAGTGTGATTTCACGCAATTTTTACTGTTACACCTGTCTTCTATTGGAGGTGGTACTTATGCTATTTTTTCCTATGATTTAGGGGTTTTGAAGACATCAAAACCTATGGATATTATTTGGGTAATCCCCCTTCATTAAGAATTAAATGTCTCCCCTTACAAAATGGGTAAAGTCTAGAAACACACAAGCATGGATATTTAACAACGAACTTACAGTAACATTGCCTAATATATCCTAACATAACCATTTCATAGAAAAAATAGATTTCAAAGGCAAAGCAAAAATAGATTAAAAATATAGTTGTGTTAGTGGAACAGAAGGTATCTGGTTGTTTCGCTACTTGGCCAGTTCGCTACCATTTTGGTACATTGTTTCAGTCGTTTGGCTATATTGTTTGGTTGTTTCATTACATTTCACAACACTTTATTTTTGCATTTGAGATCTGAATATGATAAAAAATACAATGTGTGCAGGTTTATAAAGTAACTTTATAGGTTTTTAACCCATTAAACTCCGATGACAAGATTATTGTCATTTGGTCAAATAAAACAAAAAATCATAAAACACCAAAATGTTTGATCAAACACCAGAAAAATATGACGTCAGTCCTCGCACGAAGCGAGGACTGACGTCATATTTTTTCTGGTGCTGTTTGATCAAACATTTTGGTGTTTTATGATTTTTTGTTTTATTTGACCAAATGACAATAATCTTGTCATCGGAGTTTAATGGGTTAAAGTAACTTTATAGGCAACAGAAGAAGAATTTGCATAATGAGGTAGTTTGGGGATAGATAAAATTGTTTTTATCAGGCTTTGTTTTATGCAGTCATCAGGCAGATTATCTGGCAGATAATTATAAAACTGACTTATCATGCACATTACTATTAGAATGCCTGTTCATTTCACACACGATATGTAATGAAAGGACCTAAACAATGTAGCGAAACAACCAAACAATGTAGCAAAATGGTTGGTAGCGAACTGGCCATGTAACGAAATGCCCTGTAACCAAACAAAACCCCTTCCCCCAGACAACTTTGTAAACAACCCCTCCCCTTATTCATCAACTACCATAAAATTAAGTTGAAGTACCTTATCAGCTTCCAGTGGTGATGATGGAAAGTGCAGACCTGACATGAAGCCTAAAGTACTTCAGTAATTTTAGTTAATATCTCTTAACCCCTTCCATACGGTGCCGCACACGGAGGCGTCATGGGGAGCGAGTGTATTCGTGAGGCTGCCATATCGGCGTCTTGATTATATTTATTGTAGTCGCCCCTCCATAATGACATTCTTTCTAATTCTTTTGTAATCGCATTTTCTATGGTTATCAAAACTCACGGGTGAAGAGAGAACGATCGATATAAGCGGTGACTATATTTTATGATGCGAATATTATTACGACACGTCGTACGGCTGGCATTGGCTGCTGCCACCGAGATCTAAGTCCATGACGCCTACGTGTGCGGCACCGTATGGAAGGGGTTAAGATGGTAAATGGAAAGTGCATGTCTGACCCAAAGCCGTTTCATTTTATTATTCAAATACCGTTGAAGAGGTCACCAAAATGGCTCATTTATGATAATTTTTGTATATGGAGCATGAAAGAATTTGGGATGAGATGAGTGGTGTAGTAAAAAATATCTCACCTTTTCTGGCACCTGAACTACTTCACATCAAATGCCACCTTTTTCTGTACACTACCTTGGGACCATTATTGTTTGTTGATTTTCTGTTGACATTCTAGTAGAAGGACTTATCTTAAGAGCTAAAAAGAAAAGAAACCATGCATGGGATAAAGCAAAATGATTCCAAATATATCCAGTTTAAAATGCCTCATTGTAATGAAGTAGAAATCAGCTTTGGGTTAATACTTAGAAACCACACATGGAATGGTGGAAGTACTATTTGAGGATTTGGTATTATTTTACTTTGCTGAATCCAAGGGTTTTCAGTATTGGACTTATAATTTTTTCCTCTCTTTTATTTTCCTTTTTGGTTTGAAGAGGTTTTACAAGGTAAGGGCAGAGAATAGTGGGAAAATAGGGTTGTATTAGAGTTATGTTACATTGCCATAGTTGTTAGGCATGTATATGGGTGGGGAGGTAATGGAGGTAGACACAAAAGTGCTAGGCAAGGGTTTCAAGTTGGCAAGTGAGAGTGGAAGGAAGTGGGAGGTAAGCCAGCTGTTTGTGGGTGACACTGCGCTTGTGGCCGTGTCTGAGGCTCGACTGAAGCAGGTGGTGGTAGAGTTTGAAAGGGTATATGGGAGGAGAAAGGTGACAGGAAATGTGGGGAAAAGTAAAGTGATGAAGGGTAGAAGAAATGATGAAGGTAGTGAGTTAGGTGTGAATTGAAAGGATGGGAGGACGGGTCGCATGTAGTGAATGGAGGAGTGTAGGTGGAGGTTGCATGAGGAGTATAAGATGCAAATAAATGTGGAAAGGAAAGGAAAATAAGTAGGGATGGGAGCAAGGATTGTATGAAGTAGTTGTGCCCATAGCACTGTAGGCAGTAGAGAGTTTGAATTTTAGGTTTAAGAGTTATGGCAGATGTTATGAGGATGGATAAAGTGAGAAAGGAGGATATGAGGTATATAATAATAGTGGAAACAGCTGTCAGATGGGGTAGACAAAAAAGTACTGGATTGGATTTGGTATATGTAAAGAATGAGAGTGGAAAGCAGAAATGGATGGAGTGAACTTAAGAGGAAGACAAGAAAGAGATGGATGTATAGGGTGAAGGGGCCATTGGATGGAAAGAATGAGTGAAGAAAGACTAGCAAAGAGTGTAGAAGGCAGAGGTGGGTGGGGTGAAGTAAATTTGAAGGGAAGAGCAAGAATGGGATGGATGAGGTGGAGGTGGCCTTGGTCAAAAGCAGAATATTTGTTGAGCAGGGAAGGGAGAGGGCAAGTGATAGGTGTAAGTGGAGAGTGGTTATGAATGGATGATAAATTGATAGATTTTGAGTGGAGTACTTTTATCCTCTCATATCACTTTAGTGGACAAGAGGGGAGGGTTGCTATGTAAAGAAGCAGTAGGAGGTAAACCAGCTTTGACTGTTGGGCCCTGCTGTGTAGGTGCTGTCTTATTGCATTGCTTTTGACTCAGGCAGGGGACAGGTATGACCCTTCATCCACAAGTAGCTAAGATAGGGACAACAAAAGGATTTGGAATGGATGGAAGATACATGCATGCCTTGACTAGCCATCTCCCTTGTGAGGGGAAATGGGCTTTTTGCTATGCTATCTATACATGTTGAGCATGTAGTTTCTCAGTTTTTGGCTACTAGGAGAAAGTATGTAAAGGAAGATGCTGGATACTGATATCTAATAAAGAAATGCTAATGATAAATAGATAAATTAATAGAATACATTAAATTTTGGGAGCAATCTGGCAAGGGGCCACACATCCTTGTGGTGCTGTCTCCAGGTTGATTGAAGATCGATGGCACTCCATTGAAATTTCAGCCAATTCCTGTCTTCCTCCAGACTGGCAGGGTATCCAGCTGTAGACTTTACATTGGAGTCCCTCATTGAACAGTGCTCCCACCTATATGATTTAACTTCTTCACAACTTGTCTTCCAACACCAGATCCAGAAATATAATGCCAGTGCATTCACTTACAAAGATGACCTCACACTTGAGTTGCTCTGTGGGAGAGTGATCTAAGTGTCACGAACCTCCAAACCCTGATATCTTGCTCACACAGCCGACCTGGGCTTCTCATGATAACTCAGACCATGGTAACTCAGAGGGAGATGAATCCAACTTTCACCCTGGTTGGCTGGTTGAGCACGAAATCAGGGTCTGGTGGACCGTGACGCTTGGATCACACTCCCACAGAACTACTTAATTATAACTGGGTGTAATGAATACAACATAGCAGCTAAGGACATCCAAGCTTATTTAGACAAACTGGAATAATGGGTCAAGCAGTAGAATGGAAGCTTCAACCCATAAACCATTAATAACATTCCTTACTCCAGACAGCAACCAAATCCTTTCATTAGAAAAGAATCCTAATAGTCTACGCCTCACTTCTGATACTTGTATGACCTTGAGCCTGCACATTGAAAATCTGACAATGAAAGTAAACATACTAAAATCAGTTACAAGGATGAGTTTTGAACAACAGAAGGAAATTAAATTACTGCCTACAAACAATTCATAAGAATCACACTCAAATATGCTCTCATAGCATGGTTCCAAACAATGGGCAAAACAAGTGTAGACACTTGATAAATCATAGAAAAAATAATTTATAATAATAAGGTGCCCCAAAACCATCCCAATAGTTCCCTTGTATAGTTATTATTATTATTATTTATTTATTATTATTATTATTATTTTTTTTTTTTCTTTTCTTTGAAAGAAAATTCAATATACTGTACCCACATCACAGGGTTAGCCAGGAAAAAGAAAATCATGGACCACTTAGAAAGTGACATCTACCACCAGTTCTTCAAAAAAAATTCTAGTGTTAAAAGAAAATCTGTTTTTTCAGTTGAAATCTACAACCCTAGTACCTACAGCTAGTTGAAAAATTGTAAGAATATTTGGTGCTTATTATAAGCATGAAATTGTATAGCTGGATAGTTGTATTTACCCTGCTTTTTCTCTTTCATTATATTTCCTATTATGCAATTGACCCGTAGAATATTTTTGCAATTACTCCATATGTACTGGGAAAAAAACACTGAATTCCAATAATTTTTTGTGCTTTATGTGTCTAGCATTGAGATTGAGTAGGGTTCCTTTTATTCAAGCAGCTAAGCAATGTACAGCAGCAACGCTTAGTGGTGGAGCAGCTTCAGAGACAGGCTTCCATTGCGCGCACCCCAGTATCAGAGGCTGTAAAGGAAATTAAAGAGTTCATCTCACAACATGAGCAAGAAGATTACCTCCTAATTGGGTTTTCTTCTCAGAGGGCTAACCCTTTCCGGGAAAAGCCCTCCTGTGACATATTGTAGGTGGATGCAGAGTTCCTCGTCTTTTAACCACAATCACGAATCTCTTAGATGTAAGTACACATTTCACTCATGTATAGTCTTCATATAGTGGTATGAATAGTTTTAAAGTCTGAAGATGAATTATTGTTATTTATTGATATTAGTATTTAGAACTTTTTAAGTTCATTATCAAAAGATAAGTCTGCACGATGACATATATTCAGGTAGTTTTTTAGAATTGTTGATATTGAAAAGGTAGCTTTCATGACCAGACATTCACACAAGAGCACACATATGCATTGCACATGTATAGTCATGTTTACACTAACTGTTTGTGATTTACAGGACTCATCCTAACAGTATACTGGCTTTTTTATTTTGCTGGTTCAGAGGGATAGCCTCTGAATGGGACCTTTCGCAGTCAGGCTCGCAGACTCCTTTTAGTGCTAGAATTTTCAATTGTCTCGGATTTCACGAGGAAAAGGGGTGACTTAGCTAATTTGGAAGCCAATATTTAAAAAAAAAAAAAAAAGCGACATAAATTGCTGCATAAGTGTATTTAAAATTAAAAACATGACTTTTAATGTTATAATATTGACTTAAATTTCAGACACAATAATGTACAACGATACACCTCTGCA
This sequence comes from Oratosquilla oratoria, assembly GCF_046742065.1. Taxonomy (NCBI): domain Eukaryota; kingdom Metazoa; phylum Arthropoda; class Malacostraca; order Stomatopoda; family Squillidae; genus Oratosquilla; species Oratosquilla oratoria. The sequence continues at coordinate 53,637,455 of NC_134792.1, read as the reverse complement.
AGCTTATAATACTTGCCCAAAAGAGTATTTATTTTCCGGCAAGAATTACACAATCTGGCGGTGTCCGGTATCAAATCGCTCACTGCAAAAGGTCCCATTCATTAAAGCTGTAGGTGTTTTTCATTGTATGAGAACATCCAAAATACACATTTTATTTTATTCTTTATTTATATTATTATTTTTTTTTTTAAGGCCTAATTGAAATAAACATTTTCTTTCCATAAACCAAGTCTTTTCCCCCACATGAAGGGGTTGCATAATAGTTATAACAACTCCCTTCTGGGGATTAAAAGCTGCACAATTTTTAATTACTTTGTACTTTGCTTGTGACCTGGGCAGTGGACAGGAGACTGGGATGACCCCTCATCTACAAGGAGCTAAGATTTAGTGGAATAGATTGTATTGAAGGGGAGTTGCATTAGCTGGCTACCTTCCTTATAATGGGGAAGAGGCCCTTGGTATATAGATGGATAGACTTGGTTTACCCCTTTTGTTTCATTCTTTCTATATACCCTACCAAGGGTTTTTACCCTTTTGTAAGTGAGGTAGCCAAGTCAAAGTCATACACCCACTCCCATCCACCACCTTTATTTCCCTCTCATTCTAATTCACATAAACATATTTGTTGTTAATTTTGCCTTTGTTATTTTCAGAGGCTTTAAGATACTGTGAGAGCTGCATTATTGCTTGGAGATGCAACCAGGTATTGCCTTAACCTCTCCCATGGACCAAAGACTCTGCCAAAAGTCGATCATTCCCACACCTTAGTTCATGGTGGTGCTAGGTTTGTGGCTCCACCCTTTAGACATTGACTAGGCATGATTTTTTGTCAAGTGTTAAGACTCAATAAAGAATCAAGTATTTTTAGTGTTTTTGACTGACATTTTTTTTTTTTTTTCTCTTGAAACCTATTGGTAATAAAAATAGTGCAGACATAGGAAAGTACATGATAATAATTGCTGCCTCTTATCAACTTACACCAGGAGATATTACAACCAGCAATTTCTTACCCATTACACTTCATTACAGTCATCCCTTTCACTCCTTCCTGGTCAAATAAACAAATATGAACTTTTTAAAATCTTTATTGTCATGTAATTTTATTTTACACTCTTAATGTAATTACACAAGTTTAAGAATATTAGACTCATCCTAGAAATGTATTTTAATATTCGGTGTAAATGAGAAAATATCCTCCAAAATTGGTCAGAAAAAAAAAATTGATCCACACCCATAGTTTTCAAAATACATTTTCTTTAGCAAGAATTTTATCAATTGGCATACTTGGCAAATTCTAAAAATAAGTACAAATGCCTACTATGACTAATAAGAGGCAAACTTCTACTTATATGAATTGCACAAATATGGAGCAAATTATGGATTTTAATGTATAGTTTCTATCAATATATCAAAAAATTCCAATAATCTCTTATGAGTTCAGGCCTTCCTACATGTGTCTTACATATACCAACAGCTTTTTTCTCCCTTATAAGGGAGGCAGCCAATGTTGAAGGCATAAAACCACTTCCACCCATTTCATCACCACATACTCCACACAACCATTCTCCACTCATCCCTATCTTCTGTTTTCTCCCTTCTGCAAGACATTCTCCTCTTTCCCAATGTCCCTTTTACCCCATCCATCCATCTCATCCTTGGTTGCTCATGCTCACTTCTTCCACACCTCTTTTACTAATCTTCATTCTTTCTGTGTCCAAACCATCCCAATAGTATTTCATCAATCCTATCTCCCATGTATATTACAGATATACAGTAAACACTACAAATACATTTCATATAAAATGTAGTAAATGTACAAAAAAAAATTGTAAACAGCTATGCAAAACCATCTGATAAGGCAGGTAATATACCATGAAAAGTCACCAGAAAACCCTCACTTTACTTAAAAGAATAAATGCTTGACATTTGTGCATGTTATAGCCCAATACAGCGATTCTAAACCTTTGACCCCTATATCCTTTTCACCATATCAGAATGTCATTCCCCACCTCCACACCTTTTTACGATTGTCTCACCGAAATGGTGAAATGTTTATCTGTAGGAAGGGAAGGAGTGGTACTGTTGGTAAGTGATGAGGTAGGAAAGTGCATAGTGGAGTGGAGGGAAGTGTCTGTAAAGATAATGTGGCAAAGGGTGAAATTTGGATGGGAAATATGGGTTTTGCAAGTTCATATGGGTGTAAGAAAAGGGGAGAGGAGAGGGAGGCTTTTTGGATTTATTCAAACGAATATAAGGAGTTTTGGGAAGAATGTAAATGTTGGGGGTTGTAAAGTGGAATAGGAGTTTCAGAGAATTTTTAAAAAATAAAAATTTCGGGAGGATTTGGAGAGTGATGGGGGCGAGTCAGGTAGAGAAAATGTAAAGGATGCACATAAGCACATGTTAATAAAAGTAAAGGCAGTATGGAGAAGATAGGTAAGGTATTTTAGTAATATGTCAAATGTAGAGGAGGTTAGGTAAGGAATGATTGTGGGAGTGGAGGGGTTGATGTAGAAAAGTAATTTAAACTCTTAATTCTATTTTGACAAAGGACCAAAGACAGGTATCTGCACATGGTGGTCCTGCAAGATGGATACCAGAATCATCTTACTGCCCAATTTGAAAAACCCCTAATCCCCTCCAGCTGGCAGTGCAGCCCCAAGGGGCTGACACATAGTCTCTGGATTGGGCCCAAGATATCTATCATCTTCAACTGTATTTCTTCCACCTTTACACACCTATGGAGATAATGGAGAACTGGCAACCAGTGACTGTTCCTCATCCTATCGATTTCAGCCAGTGACACAGAAACAGTACCACATTAATACAACAGTCCAAAATTCCTTTCCAGAGAGATCTGTGGGGGAACTGGAGGACTGGTGACAGATTTTCCAGTCTGTGAAACTCAAGATAATACTTATTATTATTATTTATGGCAAAATACAGTTTAGGGTAATTAGATAAAATTATACCAATAACTCCTTTGACTTGCTCATGCTGACAAGAACTTTAAAAAACTTTATTTCTCTTTTATCATAACTTGTTTTTGTGCCCATTATTTCTTTGGTATCTAGGAGTAAACTACAAATTATTTCACTACCATTAGGTAAGCACTATTAGGCTTCTTCAAAATGGGCGGAGTGGTTGTATCATTTGAACACACTGAGCTATGGTACAGCATAATCCTTCAACACCTAGAGGTCCCTCTAACCTGCATAAAATCATCTATTATTAACCAGAATAAAACATTTGTAGGTAACACTGGGCCTTAGTGGGTTAATCATGACATTTTTAACCCTTTAGTGCTCAGGTGTCCCTCTAAACTATGTAAAATCTCAAGGCACTCAGCATATTCAAGGGTGACAGACATAACAGGCTAACTTCTGAAACAAAACTATGCTACAACCTATATAGTTACTTTTTTTAACAAAAGTAGAAAACAATGTAGTTGATACCTTTACTATTCATATAACAACTCTGTATCTTTTGAACTTATGTGGTCTGTGACTAAAACCTATCCAAGTTACTGGCAACAATGAGCAATTTAAAACCCTAACAAGAAACACACTGTATCTACAGAGCTCAATACTTAAGCTGGTCACAAAAATCAATTTTAAGTCAAGAGATACAAAATAAATAATTATAAGCCAATAAGATTTTAACTTACAATAGAATTTACAAGACGAGGTCTTTTCAATATTGTCTTGGGACTAACAAGAAGAAACTTGTACGAATTAAGGAATTTCAAGGTGGACACTTCCGCAATCAGTTCCAAAAACCACTAATGGTGTGAGTTCATTTTTGTAGTTCCACTACACTCCAGGAAAAAATGTGGTTTTGTTATGATGAAATGCTTCCATAAACTACAAACTTTTTTTTTTTTTCTTTTGGAAGAGTCCAAGTCATAGACATGGGACAAAGCAATGGGAAAGAGTTCCACAGCCTCCCGGTGGAAGAAAAGAAAGTGCATACTGGTTGACTCCTGCAAAAGCTAACTGAACAGAAGACAGGCAAGACATTTCAGAAAATCTAGTCTTGTCTGGTCTCCTAAGGAGGAAGGCATATAGTTATCAAGTTCTGAAAAGCAAAAACCATGAATATCATGGCAGAAAGAAAGATAAAGATGCAATTAGAAAAGAACTATTAATAAGGAGGAAGGCTTTGGACTTTACCTTGCTCAGGAGTACTGAGTGAGGCAAGTCACCCCAAACATGAGAGGCGTACTCCAGACATGGTAAACAAGTCCTTTTTACAGGAACAATAGCTGAGACACCATGAAAGACATTTTGAAGATAAAATTGATGCCATGGTACAAAAATATACCAAATGACCCATTTCCCCTTATAGGCAGTTCATATGCCATGTACCAAAAAGGAAACAAACAATGCAGAATAGCAGGAGTTGAGGAGTTTATGGATTTCCATTAGTGGAAGTGAGGAAGTGTGTTTGTGGACTTGGTTACGGAAGTAAAATTTCAGTTGCGATTCCCACCACTGTTGGTATTGTACAAACCCCGGTCTCTTAATCCGGATATATTCTAAGATGTTTTATCCTTCACAGTAGGTAGATCACCTTCTGTTGCTGGGTCAATGCTAAATGCTGATATAAATACATTGATAATTGTTATGAGGAACACAGCAAGCACAACCCAGTTGTTGAGAACATCTGCTTTCCTTGCATGACTGTCACGAGCAACGTTATAGCGACCCAGGAATATAAGGGCTATTCCAACTGCAACCTGAAACAAAAGACAATTTCTGAAGAAACATATACCATATACCAAAGGCTTTTTCACCCTTACAAGGGAGGTAGCCAAAAAAACAAAGGCACAGAAACCACTCCCACCCATTCCATCCCCCTACATACTCCACTCCCCTCTACCCTCTTTCCTCCCTCTTATCTTGGCACCTCCTGGATGACATGTCATCCCTGCATCTTGTCCACTGCCCTGGGTCAAAAGCAGTGCCACAAGACACAGCACATCACAGTAAGGCCACTTCATTAAATTGGTGACCCCCCCCCCTTCTCCATTCCCTCATGCACAAAAGGAAACAGTTGACATAAAAATATGCATACAAATAAAAATTATGTTCCTACCAAACAATTCAGAACAGGTTTACTTAATCTTGAAAAAAGTTCATGAAATGCTTTACTTTTATTGTGAAAAACTTATTATGAAAAAAGGAAAAAGCTTATTATGAAAAACATTTTCTTCAAAAGCAATCAGATAGTGGAAAAGGATTAGATAACATAATCCTCAGACTAACAATAGGTACACTGCATGTTGCAATTTAGCATTTTGTCATCAATTACTAGCACTTATCCTCATAGACAATATCACCCAGATGAGATGGAGTCATCGAGATGGGATGGGTGAACTTTAAGAACAGCAGTAGAAAAAGAGGAATAGCACAGGTCAAAAGTAATTGGTTTTCCATACAGACGTATCAACTCGTGGAATAACCTAAAGATGTAGTTCCATTACCTGAAGTATGATACTAAAGCAGATGAGGACAACGTTGATATAATAGTACACTGGATCATGACCTCCTGCTTCCAGAACATATCGAAGCTGATTGGCATTGGCAGTCAAGAGGGCTAAGTCCATCATTCCATGAGCCACTGTCTTCTTGGTGGCATATAAGTTGACATCGAGTGGTTTTGTGTCCTGGAAAATTGGGAAAAGTTTATTCATTTGCAAATCACAAGTGTATATGAAAAAGGCTTGAGACATAAGAGTAGTAAATAATAGATTATACATACATATTCCAAAGACTTTTTCCCCCTACATGGGGGGTAGCCAAAAAGAAAAAGGCATAGAAACTGTCGTGAGATGATGCTCATGTGTCTTTGTTTGTGGATGCCTTTGTTTGTGTTGGGGGTTGGACGCGCCGACCTTGGGTCGCGCGTCCTGCACAGCTGGCCATGCCCTCAAGCCAGGTTGTGTCGCTGGGTCAGAGTGTGATTGGCGCAGGTCAATTTTGCACACGACCCATAGCGACTGTGATTGGCTGGGGTTTTGCACACGGCCTAATGGGCATAGCACTCATATCCCACAACACAGGCAGACGCGCACTTCTTCGGCATCACCCACACAGTGAGTACCATCTCCTTTACCTTGCTCCCGTTAATCAGTCTATAGTTAGATATTTTGCCTCCGTGCACACGCACATAATAAAAGCACAGAAACAACAACCGTGTTTTTGTCAGACTACACACCCTGCTCCGGCCAACCTACCATAAAACCACTCCCACCCATTCCATTTCCTATATATCCACTCCCCTCCACCCTTCTCTCTCTCCCTCTTATCTTGGCACCTCCTGGATGATGGGTCATCCCTGCATCCTGTCCACTGCTCTGGGTCAGAAGCAGTGTTAATGATAGATTCAAGGAGGGAACAAAGATAAATCAGCATTCCTTTAGGAGTTGATGCAAAATTGAAATAGGACAAGTCCACCCTAAGCATTTGGAAAGCTCAAAACATTCAATGGTTAGGGTTTAAGCTATTGGTAAATATATAAAATGCCAGGAGACTGCCTTGTCCCTCTTAAAACTCAAGTACAAAAATGTGACTACATGTCACACTTAAGATGTATATACATTGCCTTTCAACTCCACGGACACTACCCCTGCTGGACAACATTATCATCATGGGGACAACTGACAGATTTTATTAAACTACCAATAAATCTCCATTAAATTTGATGAATAAGTGCTTATCTTATATACACTTACCTTTGGATTAACTGGATGGTACCCCCTACGACTTGGTGTTTCTCCTGTGGAAGGGAAAATACCTCTTCTGGGATCTCCACCCCCTGCCATTCCATTACCTCGAGTACCATCTCCACCTTCAAGGCCATCATCAATACCATCATCTGGATGAGCTCTGAAAAGCGAAAATAAAATATAAAAAACAAATAATTATCACTGCAGGAAGTCTACACACTAGAAACACCTTATCATAAATATACACATGTACACACATACATACATATCAAAAGGACAACCCCCCTGTAAAGGATAAGGCTGAGTCAAAACAGACACCCAACACCCATCCAAAAACACATTCATTGTCCCTCCCATCTTAGTATCTCATGGATGAAGGGTCATCTTTAAAAAACAAATAAATAAAATTTCAACTGTTGTCTCAAATTTCATAAATAGAAAACCCACAGCCCCATAGTAGTAACACTGCCCTCCCCCCTGCCCCATATATCTCTGTATTGTGTCTTCTAACTGACACCCATTACCCTCCAAGGAAAGATCTTATGATATGGGTCTTTCTATGTCACCAACTGGTACGGGGTAGGAGATGGGGAGTGGTTGCTATTTGCAAGCTCTCCTTATGTGAAAAAAGGAGGAATGATTGTCAAAGTTGGCAGAGAGAACTTTGATCCAGTTCAGAGACTTGATACCAGCTTGAGAGGTGACAGTGATGTGATCTGAAGACAAAGATCAGGGGAGGGGGTGATTCTTCCTAATATAAGTCTTTCAAGACTGCTATGGAATACCCATTGTTGGTTCCACCTCAAAGTAAGAAACTATACGAGTTGGCTGTGAAGGAACACAAGCATGTTTTCAAACTATGATTTTTTGAGAGTTCATTTTGAACAAAGAACTATAAATGATGGGATATGATACTTTAATGCTGAATGGTTTCTAAATCACAAATAAGTAAACACTCAAATACAAAGGTGAAATAAGCAAATAGTTGAATTTCTTATATTACCTTCTGGCATCAACATCAGTCTCCCTTAGCTCTGCCATTTCTCCTGGCTCTGGCATCCTGTCCCCCCGACTTCTCACTCTACGCGACATAAAGCTGTGGAAAAATAATTATGTCTATATAAGTTATCTATTATTTTCTATCAAATATAAGCATAAATACAAAACTTTTGCTAAATCATGGAAGATATATTTCTGCATGAATAATACAAATGTGACTGATGCAAACTACAAACAACAGAATTAATATAAAACCACTTATTTTCTTAAACTGATTCAAGACAATGCAAAAATGCAAATGAAACATATTTATATATATATATATATATATATAAATATATATATATATATATATATATATATATATATATATAAATATATATATATATATATATATATATATACAGACTAGTATCACAAAATATACTACTGGATGCATCATTATTTACAAATACCAATATTTATAAATATGTATGAAGCTACATGATGTTTATACTGTCCCAACACTACAACTACATAGGCACAGTTGTCAAAGGGAATGTATAACTCTCCACAAGATACTGCTGATTTTCACTATTACATTCTCACTACTGAAAAATAAAAGTACACATAGTAAAGGAAATACGTCAACTGCTGATCATGCTTTAGACCCAATTTTTCTTACCATATCAAAATACTTCCATGGTTCTTATTTCAAAATAACAATGTTTCATACATGTAGTCCAGCACACTGCAGGTTGCTGTAAAGCCTTATAAAAGTTTCAACAAATTTGTTGATGAATAATTCAGGAAGATAAGAGTTTTTGCTGAACCCTATATATCTTGAGCTGCATTCAACAACACAGACCTTAACTATATCTTTAATATGACACATCTCAACAGGCTATAGCACATACATAAGCACATTAAAAAGCTACAATGAAACAGATTGCAAAGAATATTCATGCAACCCTATAGCACTCACATATTTTGGGGAGATGATTGTAACCCTACTGAAAGGGTTAAAAGTACTACATTATGGAAAGAAGTATGCATTTTGAGGTGCTGACAGGTAACTAAAGCAGTCACCTTTTGCCTATATGCTAAAAAAGCCAAGACCACTGGCAATCATAAGTGGCCATAGGGCTTTTATTCACAAGGTTAAATCATACCTATATTAGCCACATGAAAGATGCCACAGGCTTTTATTTAGCTTTGGGGAAGCCCCTATATTTTACTTTCCAATCCATGAAGTATACAAAAAATGCTCAAATTTTGTAATGTAGCAGATAGAAAAAAATATTTATATTCTTGTGATACAATATAGTAGTACTGGAAACATTTTCTTTAGCAATACAGGAAGAGGAAAAATGGTATGGTATACAAAATATTCCATGCACTTTTGGTCTACATTCCATGCCTAATACAATGAAAATTAAACAAGTCATTTTTTTAACCAAACAAGTATATATTTGAAGACAAAAATTTATTACAGTGTACACACTTCCAGACCTTTAGCTACAACTGAAGCAAAATCTACTGCCCTTTATGCTCAGAGCTAGGGCAAGTGGCAGCCATCAGTCCTTATACTCAGAAAGTCCAATACGCCATAATGGCACAAAAATTAATAATGATAAGGTACCATACCTACTTTTTTTTTTTTTTTTTACTGTACAGTACTGTAATTCTAAAAGTACTACATAATCCTAAATATCTGACTTGCTGAATTTCCTTTAGTAGTGCATTAGAGAAGATAGCATACATGCTATTTGTGTCAAACACATACAAACTCCTTTAAAGGAAAAAAAATCTTCATTACAACTCACCATCCAAACTGACTTTGAGGTACTCTTCACTATTTTCCTGTGAGGTAATAACCAAATTGACCATTGATATTCTTATCACAAAATTGCACACGTACTCATTTAATACTATTGCTCACATAATACAATCATAAAGGCAACATACACTGATTAATTAAACAATTCGATGATCAACATCCATATCCAATAAAAAGTCAAGTGAATTATAATTTCACAATGAAAATTATGATAAGAGGTGAGGAGGTTGACAGGTTTGGAAAATGGGAAGCTTTGCAATCCATCTTGCAGAATCACTACATAGAGGTACCCACAATTGGTTCCTCTATACAATTATTTTAAGACCAATACAATTCTACAGATGTGAGACCTGGAAACTGACCAGCAGCACTAAGAGTAAACTACAGGAAGCAGAAATGAGAGCACTAACAACTATCCACAGCTGCACAAAGTTAAACCAAATAAAGAATCATGTTTAATTAGAAACATCATGAATGGAGTGTGCCAGACTATGTGGAGTGGTAGCAGTTTAGATGGTATGGACATATTACAAGGATGGAAGGAGCAAAGATACTCTAAGAAATATTATGAATGAAAACCAATGAGCAGAAGACCCGTGGGATATCCAAGAATGAGGTTGAGATTATATGTCAAGTGAGCAACACAGTACAGGAACTAAGGTAATGAGGGGTGGCAAATATGAAGATCATCATCTTAGGAGAAAGCTGACTCAGAGTGGCAACTGACAGGCTTATCAGACCAAACAGGAGGGTGGGCAGGTGGGCACAGCTGACAAGTGCCAACTGCTCTCCCTCTTCATCTTCCCTATCTATCTGGCATTAGTTAGACCCGTCCTTGACTATGCGGTACAGTTTACGTCTATATCATATAGAATGGATATCAATTCACTTAAGTCAGTACAGAGGAGAATGACCAAAATGATACATGGGCTCAGAAATTTACCTTACAAGGAGAGGCTTAGGTGCCTTAACTTACACTCTCTGGAAAGATGCAGAGTGTAGGGTGATCTAATAGAGGTGTTTAAGTGGATCAAAGCCTTTAACAAGGGTAATGTAAACAAGGTCATTATATTAAGACAACATGGCACGACTGACAGTAATGAACAAATTTAGATTTAAGAATGAAATAGGCAAGAATTGGTTTACTAATAGGGTGGTCAATGGATGGAATAGACTTAGTAACCATGTAGTGAGTGCTGAAACTATCGGTTGTTTTAAGAAACAGACAACTTTATGGATGGGAATGACAGGTGGTAATGGACATGGAACTGCCTAGTGTAGGCCTTATGGTCTCTTGCAGTCTCCTTCATTCTTAAGTTTTCCTAACAGCTGGTGACAAAGATTCGCAACAAATCCATAGAGTGGTCCAACATTTCTTCAAAAAGATATTTATGGGAGAGCCTTGGGATTATTGTTATTTTTACTGGTTATTGTAAGGCTGTGGATTGTCAGTCATAAAACAAATATTATGACACCACTATTGTAAACATATGCTACTATCAACATAAATTTTCCTACAAAAATTTTAAGAATTCAAAATTGAAAATTGTTAATCTTTATTCTTTAATATGAAATTTGTCACTCATCCCAATTTGTCATGGTCACTTTACTTGTCCCAGTCTTTTGACTTGCTTATTACCCCCACATACATCTCTGCCTCTGCTAGACTTATCATATGCCAAGCCTTCTAGTTTACAGCTTGATAATGTTAGGTCCAGAGATGAGCTTGAAATATTTTTGCACTGTCAATTCTGATCTGTTGCAGTCAAAACCCATATACTTCTTACATTTATGGATTATAAAAAATATATATGTTGAATTGCCATACATGTAGGAAAATGAAAAAAAGTAGCTGGCATCCTATTTATCAAGATCTATCGCTCTCCGCAAATCATACGAGTTGCTTGGCAGACTGCCACGACAGAATTTACAAATGTTTACATTTTGTCCAGACAAGTCTTCATCAAATGTAAACATAACACATCCACCTTTGAAAAAGCAGTGTAGTACCGCGCCCTCTTACATAATCTAATGACCTTCATTGAAAAATAGTAAACTTACTTTAAAAAGTTCACGGCAAATACTGCCTTCAAAATCGGATTCATGTAAAGAATGAGAGATTTGTTGCGACACTTTCAAAATAGATATCACTTTCCTTTTACACACACTGAAACTTCTACTGTCTTTCATGCACACATACAATCAACCCGACCAGGATATTCTGAACAGGAAACAGTTCAAATGGCTGCCTGGATAATTATGACAATGTTGTAAGTCAATATGCTCTTAAAGTATCACGTACCCGGTTTTGTTTTTCCTTCACTTTCAGAGAAATCACAGGTGCTAAGGCCTTACACCACCTATCGCCACAGTTCGTTCTCAGCTGAGGTAACTTCAGATGAAAACCCCAACGCACAGGATATACTCCGTTTGACTATCGGGAATATGGTGTAAGACTGCTTCCCGTACTCTACGCCTTCCATGAACGCTGCTCTTGCATGACATCATGTCTATAAGCGTCATTACCATCCCCCTCCTTCGCTACTTTTTTGTACAGCATATACAGATTACACTACACGTTTTCTGTGAATTTTGAATCCTGTTTCTACCCCCACGAAATGTCAGTACCTAGATAACTAGTATAATGTTCAAATATCTAATTTCTGTATACAAAGTTACAATTATACATTCGAAAAATGACATGAATGTTGTAAGGCATATTCAAATAAAATAAATCAGAATATATAAGACAAATATGCAACAATGGTGATACTCGGTGTGTGTGTCATATATGCACTGGTCCATGCACACAAAGAAATAAAACCAACATTTTCCGTTAGTGATTCAAAGAAAATAATTTAAAACAGCTGTAAACCATTGCAATATGTTTTATTTCCCAAAGACAACTGACATACACACACACACATATGTATATATATATATATATATATATATACATATATATATATATATACATATATATATATATATATATATATATGTGTGTGTGTGTGTGTGTGTGTGTGTGTGTGTGTGTGTGTGCGTGTGTGTGTGATTAACCATGGTCTTGGATCTAGTGTATGACTCATGATCGACAGCTATTTCCCTCCCACAAGAGAGTTCACAGCTCATATAGATCTATGGAAAATGTTGTGACCTTACACGCACACCCAAATCCCCGCCCACGAGAGTTGGAGTAACGACTCGCAGCACAGCGATACTGAAAGTATTTAAGCCCTGGGCGGGATCCGAACCCAGACCGCCGTAGTGACGTCATCGTGTGTGTGTGTGTGTGTGTGTGTGTGTGTGGATCTAGTATATGACTCATGATCGACAGCTATTTCCCTCCCACAAGAGAGTTCACAGCTCATATAGATCTATGGAAAATGTTGTGACCTTTCACGCACACATACCCAACTCCCCGCCCACGAGAGTTGGAGTAACGACTCGCAGCACGGCTATACTGAAATTATTTAAGCCCTGGGCGGGATTCGAACCCAGACCGCCGTAGTGACGTCATCGAGTGTGTGTGTGTGTGTGTATATATATATATGTATATATATATATACGGTATGTGTATGCATGTTTATATGTACTTGTACATATGTATATGATATAAATCTCATTTGAATCAGAACAGGAAGTTGTTCTACAAATCAATCGTACATCTGGCTTCACAAGAGTCGATTATACGGTTTCCGAATACCACGTACAGAGATATGTCAGTACTTTCATTTCACAGGAATCAGCTGATGTTACAGAATTTAAAAGTCCAGCGGCTGGATCCAAGACTTATTATAATTAATTTTGAATTAGAAGATCACTAGGACATACGTATGTGAAGCCCTGAATTTACATTATTTTGTTGACATTTCTGAGCATCCAAAAACTAGAAGAAACCAACGACTCTCTAAAGACTCCATTTCATTCTATCTCTCAAATAATAGGGATAATGGTAATGATAATAATAATGATGATGATGATGATTATCATTATCAATATTATTACTATTACTATTATTATAATTATTGTTATTATTTTTATAATGCTGCTGCTGCTGCTGATAATAGTAATAATTGTAATGATAGCAATGGTAGTATTAATAATAATAGCAGTGGGAGAAGTGATAGTAGTAGTAACAATATAAGGCCAAGAAAGCAATAAAAGTGTCGAGAGAATGTAAACAAATATTTACATTTTTATTTTGGCCTTCAAAATCCCAATAGACGTCAGTTACACATAGTTCCATGGGGGAAAGCTGATGATCTTTCGACAATGAACCACAAGAAAATATTCCTTCCGGGACACCCGATTCCGTCTCCTAGAAATGACGTCACCGATGACGTATGAAGGAAATTTCCTATGGCGGGAACCACATCCGATCTCGACATTGCAGTGTTTTTTTTTTAACATTGTTACAAGTCACACAATATTTGTGAAATATAACCGAACCTGGCCCATTGCTATATCAGAACTGAGGAATCATATTTTTCCATATTTCCAACCTAAATAAATAAAATTGATACTAAATTATTCTCTATTTGTTTTCGGACGGTAGCCTACTGAATTTCACATTTCCTCACTATGAATTACACATTTTCCCATAAATACATCTGGAGCATACAATAATAGCGTTTTTTTATATATATTTCAATAGAAGTCACTGACGAGCGCGCCAATTTTGTTGCTGGTTTGTCAAACACGTGTTTGAACATGTGAATGGGGCATTTGTTTGTCAAACACGCTTGTCAAACTGTTTGAAGCAAGTCTGGCTGAACTTGAATTTTGTGGGCGGCCTACAAGCGACATGACGTCATCAACAAACAGTTTTATCGTGAGAACGACTGTCAAATATCAAACCTCAGTAGCTATTCACACCTTGTAGTGAAAACAACAATTACATCTGTTGAAAGCATGAGTATGGAGGAATATAATGGAAAAGGGTGTTATTGGATTTTATCCAATGCAGCTTAATCGAAGGAATATATTGAAAATAGCTGGAAATAACGGGCTTGCAGGTTCTAATTTTAAATCGACAAGCAAGTTGGTATGTGAATTTTGATATCTTTTTCAACAACCAATCCTTTGTCCACATCGATCTTCTTTTCTTTTTCCTCCATTAAACCAATAGCAACTAATGGGTCTTGGTCAAGAGGCACCTTTGCTAACAACTACACCAGTCACACTGAGGTTGGGTCGTTTGGTTTGACCGTCTGACATATCTTCAAACCACTCGACAAATCGGTTTGACACACCGGGTTTGTCAAACCGTTTGACCGTGTAAATGGTCCTTTACACGTCACTTGTTGTGGCGTCACGCGGGAACAGGTTGTGATATTTCCTCTTAATATTTCCTGAACCTCAACCATTTATAAAGCTTATTCCGGCGTAATTTCAAGGTGGCGCTCTCTCTGTCGTGACGGGTCAATTTTGTACATTAAGACTGAGGACTGGATGTCTGCCCAGGTTCAAGGAAAGTTCAGCGACATGACGTCATAGCACTGTTGTGGTCACATCGTCCTCGCTTGCATCACGTTTCCCTCAGACATGGTATCATATTTGCACAAGGAATTTTCATGGGCATTATTCTGGAATTAGTCAGCGATTTGTTTGGTAGAGAATCACTTGAAAGTGGTGGCAAGATGGTGCAAATGAGGCAGACAAAACGTCGAAAAAATGTTCAGGTTTATATATATATATATATATATATATATATATATATATATATATATATATATATATATATATATATATATCTAATATATGGAGATCAGGCTTCAGAATTATTTTAGTAGCTTTCCTGGAGGCGAGGAGACCAATTACATGGGTTATACTTACTACTACTACTATTCACACACACACACACACACACGCACACACACACACACACACACACACACACACATATATATATATATATAGATATATGTATATATATATATATGCATATACATATATATGTATATATATATATATATACATATATATGTATATATATATATATATATATATATATATATATATATATAATGATCATTTTCGTGAAACTATGTGGTGAAAGCAGTCAGGATCTGTCTCCCACAGACACAGTTCATTGGCCCCTCTCACCAATGGCTACGGTCGGCTACCCTTTTATATTCTGTATTATTTTACTTTAATGAAGCCTAATGCAAAATTTCATTTATCCGACTTTCTACCACAGTGTAACAAAACAAATGTGTTTTGCTACATGAAATGGCGATTTAGCGGGTGATGTAAAGCCTCGGTGGGACTTTCTTGGCTTTTGTTCTCAGGTACGAAGATTGTGTACAATGAGAGATAGGGGAGAGGGTCTCCCTATCTCTACTAACTAGGTCCTTGACCTAAACAGGTACTTGCCCTAGGCAGTCCTAGTGCTAGGCACATGACCTAGGCACTCCTAGTGCCAGGCCTTGACCTCGGCAATGCTATCTACAACGGCACAGCCGTTCCCAATAAATGGCGAGGGGTAAGGTTTTGTGGGTAGCTGTATGTTAGTCATCAAATATAGTTATGGGTGTTAGTTCCGTTATATAGGGGTTAGTTGTATGGTTGGTGGGGTGGCTAGATATGGTGTATGTATATTAAGTTACGGCAATGTAGTTGGGGGAGGTATGGGAAAGGGTTCAATGGGTCTATCTGGTAACATTAGGCATCTCTGTGGTGACACTGCGGGGGACGCCCTGTTGTTATCTTACGTTGCATTAGTCAGATGTTTTGAGATTTGGAAATAGGTGAGGTCTGCAAGATTGGGGATCTTGCCAGAGACGAGTACCATGTTGCATGTGTGTGGATCATATGCGTTGTTGGTGATGGTTAGTGACGGTTACAACAGTCTGCTCAAAATCGAGGTTCTATATGTGTGTTGATTTAGGGGAGGTGGGGACCTAGTATATCTCAGGCATAGGAGAGCTGATCTTAGAGCGAGAATGGGAATGTCAGTCTCCATCTCATCCACGCCACAATACGGCTCTTTGGTAATTATTTCTTTTCTGCCATCACCTCTGCTAGACGAGGGTTGATGCTTTTGCCCTTTGACCCATCCCTCCTGAAGTGAAGGTTATCAGTGTGAATGAGCCCTGGTCCACATTCTGTATACGCTCCTCGTACATCCTGATTTTCTCATTCTCATTTCGGGAGTGGGACGCCTTAACAGTTAGATTATTGTAACAGGGGGGCCATTGGATCAAATATTCGTATGTCAAAGGAGTTGTCCCCGTGTCAAGAAACCTCTTGCGCTGACGTCCACTCCTGCTTCGTCTACTACTACTACTGGTCAGCCCATTATAATGCAGTTCACCTGCAGTCATAATTGGCTGGGGAAAGTCGACCGATCCTTCTGAGAGCTATTTGGGATGGGAATGGTGACTACATGGGAACTTGCTCTGTTCTCGGAAACCGCAGGGAAAGGCGTCGGGTTGTGAGGGCGACTCGGGTAACGAAGAAAGACTAATTTCTGGGAAAACCATCCTCCTCCTCCTCCTCCTCCTGTGAGTGAGCAGCAAAGGTCGGCAGGGCTGACACACAAAAACCTCAAAACTCAAAAAGTTCTCGCGTTGTGTGCAGGGCAACAACCCCGTTTGTAAAGAGAGAGAGAGAGAGAGAGAGAGAGAGAGAGAGAGAGAGAGAGAGAGAGAGAGAGAGAGAGAGAGAGAGAGAGAGAGAGAGAGAGAGAGAGAGAGAGAGAGAGAGAGAGAGAGAGAGAGATGTAACTTTGTGTCCCCTTAAACAAGTTTTCAATTATATAGATACATCAGATGCGTTCCTTCACGTTGGTCGGTCGATTCGAGGAGTCACAAGAAGAGTGCCCGAAATCACTGTTTATGTAAGCGAGACAAAAATCTATTTGATCACTGTTTCACTTGTTATCTGTAAATCTCATATTATAATGAATTACGGTTGTATATATTTTTAGTAGAGTTTAATAAAGTCTGAAATTTACAATTCTGTAATGTGCATAACAAAGAGAAATTTTCGCATTATAAAAAACGATAGTGCGCGTCTCAAATCAACATGAAGTGTGGCTGTGCCTCTATGTCTGTGTGATTCACCTTGGTCTTGGATCACGTGTTGGACTCGTGATCGACAGCTATTTCTCTCCCGGAAGAGAGCTCAGAGCTCATATATGATTGATCTATAGGTAATGCTGTGACCTTACACGCACACACGCACCCAACTCCCCACCCACAAGAGTTGGAGTAACGACTCGCAGTGCAGCTATACTGAAATTATTTCAGCCCTGGGTGGGATTCGAACCCGGACCGCCGTAGTGGCGGCCGCGGACGCTACCACTGCGCCATGCGAGTTGTGTGTGTGTGTGTGTGTGTGTGTGTGTGTGTGTGTGTGTGTGTGTGTGTGTGTGTGTGTGTGTGTGTGTGTGTGTGTGTAACTCATAAATCCTAAAAAAAAAATTGCCATTATTTCAGGTCGGTATTGTGTCTTCTTCTTCCTTTTCTCCTTCTTCCTCTTCATCTTTTTCTTCTTCGATAAAAAGCACGTCTTCCCAATTGTGTTCTTACGAGAAATCTTGAAATGTGAGACATCCTGTAATTGAACTCGATTTCCTCCAACTGTCTCTCGCAGCTGCGAAAACACTGAGGCACTGAACTCCAGCCAACAGTTTATCAACAATTGTTTTGAGCACCAGGTTCTGCTCTTAGCCGAGTGAAGTCGCCTGGCGCCGGCCTAGACAATATGATGACGGAATTAAATTATTTCGGTGAGAATTGTCACCCCAGACTTCGATAGGGTGACAATTCTTCAGGTGGGCTATTCTGGGGTGACAATTCTTCAGGTAGGCTATCTTAGGGTGACGATTCCTAACCTAACCAAACTTAAACTAACCTAACTTGTCCTAACCTTACTTTACCTAACCTAACCTAACACAACCTTACCTAACTTAACCTAACCTACCCTGACCAAACCTTACCTAACCCTAACCTGACCTTACTTAACCTAACTGGGGTGACGATTCTTCAGGTGTTGTTAGTTGGGGCAGCTATTCTTCAAGTGGGCTATCCCGGGGTGATTATTCTAAAGGTGGACGTTCTGGGGTGACAATTCTTCAGGTGATTACTTTAACGGAAGCTAATGTGAATATGGCATTTTAGCTTTTACTTTTGTGAATTCACATGTGTATTTACTTTTTTAAATATACATTTGCATTTGCTTAAATTATCTTGGGTATAAATATTTAATGTAATTTCGTCACCTTTTGATGCACTTACTGAGGATTAGTATCGTGCTGTTGTACTTGAATGCACTCGCTGTGCGTTCGAGTTGTACCTCACCCGTGTGCAGTCAAGTTTTGTTTACCATCGATCTATCCTAACCCTATCAAGACACTTGATCAGCTCTCATGTTAACTTTATCAATTTGGTAATGTACTTTTTGGATGTGTGTTTTGTTTCATCTTAGAGAACTTTATTCAGGTGTGTGCATGCTCATGACAAGACGGGATCTCAGACAAACCCCGATTTTGTCCAGTGAGACCGTCTGGCGTGAGTTAGCAGAGAAATGTAATAAACAGTTCATCTTCTTGTTGAGTTTGAGGTAGAGCAGAACAGATCATTCATCATTGCAGGGGTCTGAGATCGAATCCCGAATGTGTGAGGGGGTGGGGGAAAGGAGGCAGCAAGGGGAAATACAACAGACAGAGACCTTCTGGTCCACTGAGAAGCCAGCTCTCCGAAGGGATATGTCGGGTGCCAATGTCCTGCTCTGTGTACCGCGAAGGGCACCATGCCAGGCCCGCCATTGTCCTGCTTGCGCACACGACTGTGAAGGGCATCTGTGTGCGTCTGTCTGTGTGTGATTCACCATGGTCTTGGATCACGTGTTGGACTCGTGATCGACAGCTATTTCCCTCCCGGATGAGAGTTCAGAGCTCATATATGACCGATCTGTGTGTGTGTGTATGTGTGTGTGTGTGTGTGTGTGTGTGTGTGTGTGTGTGTGTGTGTGTGTGTGTGTGCGCTGACTCCGGTCCTACACTGGCATTTGATGGTAACCAGACACCAGGATCAAGTGTAACTGCAGACCACCAGGACCTACCCTCTGGTCGGAGTCGTTTTCCTCGGGTGAATAAAATCGCCTGGCGGCAACCAGGATAATGTGTCAATTACCGAAGGGCCAACTTACTACGAACGATTGATATCTTCTTCCTTAGTTTCTACTAGTTGTCGTTATCCTCTCTTGCCTCGCTTAGCTCAGTATTCCCATTTTCTTTCTTATTCTTTGTCTTTCTTAGCTTATTTCTTATCTTCTGTTGTCTTCCCCTGTTCTATCTCGTTTTCTAATTTTCTTAATCTTCTTTTGTCCTTTTTTGTTTACCTTTGTCATCGTCCTGTCTACCTTGATTTCCTTTGTTTTTTTTTCAGTCTTCTCGTGTCTCCTTTTGTTTTTCTTGGGTTATTAATTTTCTTCATCCTCGTGGGTGGGATGGGGGTGGGGGAGGGCTGGTACAATTTTTTTTTTGGGGGGGGGGTGAAGTATCACTTCCACGGGCTTTGAGCCCGTGCAGAAGTGATTATGATAAAAAAAAATAAAAAAAAAAATCCCGACGACCCCCCCAACACACACACCTCCCTCCCTCTGGGTGACCTTCTTGGCATTTATTTTCCGCCCTTGTCTGTGAGGTTTTGTTATCTTTTCCATTGTCTTAATCTGACATTTCTATTCATTTACAACTTCAAACTTGTTTGATCATCCCTTTTCTTTTCTAATTTTTTCTTTACTTCTGGTTGGTCGATATCCCTCACCGACATCCACCCATGGCACCCCCCCACACCCCCATCGGTGGATGGGGGAAGGAGTGGTTCGGTGGTGGTCACAGGATGTTGCTGTCAGAAATGTTGTGCGTATTATCTGGACCAGACGCCAGATGGCATTGGTGCTGCGGGCCTTTAAGCTCTCACCGATTATTTCCCAGAATGTCCGGGGGAGAGAAGGAGGAGGGTGGGAGAGAGGGAGGGAGGAGGGGGGGACGCCCCTCCTCCTCCCTCTCCCCCAATCCCACCGCATACACGCGAGGGGGTTGAGGGCAATGTAGCCTTTTGGCTCTTCTTGTGCGGCTTCTGAATACAGTCTAGTTGTCACCCCGCGATTTGATTCAGTCATGGGGGGGGGGGAGGAATCCTCCGTAGTGAGAAGGACTCAACCCACATTTCAACTCCTATTTAGGCGAACTCCTTCTTATAGCTACTGCTCCCGCTGGGCGATTTTATTCAACTAAAACACGAAGAAAAAATAAATCGATAGGCGAAAGGGTTCAGTTTCTCATCGAGACTGCCACTCCCTCGTTATCAGAGGAACAGAAATTAAGATAATTTCGTGACCAAAGCCTCCCACGGCTCAAGGCCGACACAAGAACAGGTCAGTTCGCTTGGGAGAGACAACAAATGCAATGGCATCAAGGGAGATGTGCAAGGTGCCAGCTACCCAGGCCGCCTCAGGTCACGGGACCCGAGTAATAGGAATGCACTACTACGAGGCGAATCGAGTCGACGTCGACTGTCGCATGCAACTCGACCACGCCCCCCCTTCCCCCCTCACCCCCCATCTCATGACGTCATACAATATCCCCCTCCCCCCCAGAGTCTTCTCACAACAGCATTGTGTATTATTTTATCTATTACTTATTCATTTATTCCTTTCCGTTCATTTGCCACGGGAAAGTCTTTTAAATTTATGTCAAGTAGAATCTATCAATATGTAGGAGAAACAAAGTGGTTTTAACGTCACAAAAATGTCAACACACAGTAGTTAAAGTCATTGTTGTGCTTTCAAGTTGGGGAATAAAACGTCAGATGGGCGATGACATGTCGTAATTTGAAAAAGGGTTGTGAGAAAAAATAATGAAATAAAGCAATAAATGAATAGAGAAATAAATAGATAAATAAAATAAATAAATAGATAAACAGCCGAATAATCAAACAAAAATAAATAGATAAACAGCCGAATAAACAAACAAAAATAAATCAAGGAATAGATGAATTAATAAACAAATAAATACATAAATAAATAGAGTAGATAAATAAACGAATAATAAATAAACAAGTAAATGAATAACCCTGAATTTAGACCTTGGTGTCTATATGTGAGCGAAGGTGTCGATCGCACGTGGGAGAGAGAGAGAGGGACAGATAATCATATGCAGACATTCAAACTCCCATTTCGGTGTGCACTCGCTCTCCCTCCTCCTTGGCTCAAAGGTTTCTTCCATTTCGTCTTATTTGTTTACGTGTCGTGTATTTACCTAGGTGTATCTTACGGGAAGGGGAGCTATGCTCGTGGTGTACCGCCTTTGTATCTCGCAGTGTCTAGTTTGTTCTTAAATTTATGTATGGTTTTTGCACACACTATTGCGTGTGTGTGTCTAATACTAATAGATAATCGGTTTAATGATTTAACAATGATAACTATCAATATACAGTTTGTGCTAATTTTAGGACTAGACTAAATTGAGTTAATAATGTGCACTATGAACGGAATGGCAATATTTTTGCTGCGGTCAGTCCTCGGCGTTCTGATAGACACAAGTTTGTTGTACCTGGTAGCGTGTGGTGGGGGAGGGGGGAGCGTCAGGTGGGAGGAATTCTCTGCGACGAGGGTGGTTAGGTCTTCCCCAAACTTCCTCATTGCCTCCCGATACCTTTCGGACAGCGCTGTGTATGTGCGTGTTTATTGTCAATTCTGCATATGGTTTTAATTTTCTTCATGTTCATCTGTCGCACTCCGTCCTCAGATCAGGGGCTATGACCCCAGAAGGGTACGAGCTTAGGTTTTCACTAGGTTGAGAGAACAAACCGGCGGTCCAAGTTTCTTTGTTTTATTATGAGTGTTAGACTGTGTGTGTATTATTTTGTGGGAGTTTCAGAATCTGAGCTACTGACCTGGGCCTATGAGCGGTCGCCGAGCGTTTGGTTTCCTCCTTCTCTCTCCAAACCTTAAGGATACCTCGGTAATCCTAGACACCTCTCTCTAACGCCGTACTTTTCATCTTGGGGTGCAAATGATTGGCTATGGACAAAACTCCAAAACACACTTGGCCAGTGGCCATAGCCATTACACGACTTGGGCTGGCTTGGCCGAATACACCAGGTCTTTTTATACTGTTGGATGGGGACACCGGTGTCGTGTGATGAATTAATTCCTCCGATATGGGCTTTCAGGCAAGGCTCTTACGTCAGCATGGCTTGGATATATCTATATTTCAGGTTACTGCCTTGATAAGAACATATGGGTGGTTCTATTGCCCACGAGGAATCAGTTTCTCACACATCATCTTTCCGAAGGAAAAAAAAAAAAAAATCAATGTTACCTCTACCTCCCTTCGTACTGGGTGGTACTGCGTCTGTCGCCAGAGTATTCTTTTCTTCTGTGTAGTCCCCTTCCCCTTCCGTCATTGGTGGTACTTTCCCTTTTATTCTGTCTGTCGCCAGGCTATTTTGTTTCGAGAATGACGTCACCTTCTAACCTCTCAACATCTGTGATTCCTTGTTTGTTTGTTTGTTTTGAGGTCACCTCGAGTCACGTGTGTTTGCTTTGGGATAAAAGCTTCGTTCAACGTGACTGGCTCTTTGTATGTGTGTGTGTGTATGTGTGTGTGTATGTGTGTGTGTGTGTGTGTGTGTGCGTGCGTGTGTGTGTGTGTGTGTGACCTTTCATAATGATTTTAGGTCACTGTAATGTTCCTTGAAAATAATTTATGGTATGGACACATCCAGCCTCTTCAATGTGTGCGTGTGTGTGTTAATTCTATTTTGTATTACTTCTGCATTATTCTTTATCTTATTTTATTCTATTTGTTTTTGCCCAAGTACAGTCGGGAACCTTTTTGGGTTGCAACACTGCCTGTATGTTCACGGAAAAGGACACGGTACAAGGGTATTGGTGAGAATTAACAATGTATAATAGAATCTCTTCATCTCACATCAACACAAGCGAACACACGCGCGCTGTTGCCACACATCGCAGTACGCGCAAATGGACCACGGCGAAATGTTGACAACTGTACACGTATAAACACAATATGAATCAGGTCATAGTTTTTTCATACAGATATTTTGTCCTTTTCGCATGCGTTCGCGGAACAGTAATAAACGCATTCTGATCGCCCTTTCCACATCCTAGTAGACAACCTCATTCTTCCCGTCACGTTTGCTACCTAGGGGGTAACCGCTTTCAAACCGTCATTTTGACCATGTAGCTGGCAACTACACTCAACCCGTCACTTTGAACACGTAGCGGGCAATCGCATTCTATCCATCACGTATTACCTAGAGGGCAACCGCATTCTGCCCGTCGGTTTGACCATACAGTAGGCAACCACATTCTACCCGTCATTTTGGACATGTAGCGGGCATCCGCATGTTGATCCCGCCACCTCGAGGAGAACCGTGAACGGAGGGGAACCACATTCCTCCCATTCGCCCCTCCAATCGCCGACGGGGGCGATCGCACTCCGTCCACTACCGCCGGAGAGGGACGTGGCCGGCTCGGCGCGGCGGCCCAACGGCGTCGTCGTCGTCGCTGAGTCACAACTCGCCATACAATGCGTCGTGACCTTTAAGACAAAGTAGTCACGTCCCATTTTTTTATGTGCTTTCTTTCTTACTCTCTCTATCTCTCTCTTCCTCTCTCGACTTCATTTCGTACCTGTTGCCTGCACACCTTGACTTCGACATTAGCGATACTGTCGCCAGGCGATTGCATTCACCCGCGGGAGTGGCAGCCTCACGAAGCCGCCGCCGCCATCCCCAGGAACTTCACTGGGACTTGGAATCACCCCCTTTTTTCAGGCCGAGGGATTCTCTCGGGTGTATAAAACCGCCCGACAGAACAGTGTAGGGATCAGCACTGTGTGACATAACAAAAATTACCTTCTTTATATATATATATATATATATATATATATATATATATATATATATATATATATGTATGTGTATGTGTGGGTGTGTATTTATGTGTGTGCGAGTGATTCACCACCATTGTCTTAGATAACGTGTTGGACTCGTGATCGACAGTTATTAACCTCCCGGATGAGAGCTCGGAGCTCGTATGACCGATCTATGGCTAATACTACCTTGCACGCACACACACACACACAACTCCCCGTCCACGAGAGTTAGAGTAACATCCCGCAGCGAAGCGATACTGAAATTATTTCAGCCCTGGGCGGGAGTCGAACCTGGACCGCCGTAGAGGCGGGCGAGAGCTCTAACTACAGCGCCACGATGTGTGTGTGTGTGTGTGTGTGTGTGTGTGTGTGTGTGCGCGCCAGTGTGTGTTTACCGTATACAGGAAAGGTACAGCTCATTGGGTCCTGTATGTGTGCATATAGGTGTGGTGTGTGTGTGTGAGGATGTGAGTATGCGTGTATTCACCTTGGCTTTGGATCACGTGTTGGACTCGTGATCGTGTGTGAATGTATGTGTGTGTTTGTGGTTGTGCTTATGTATGCGTTTGTGCTTGTTTGTGTGCGCGTATGTGTATTTATCTAATTGTATTTACCTAACTGTTGCGTGTGTGTGTGTGTGCATGTGTGTGTGTGTGTATGTGTGTGTGTATGCGTGTGTGTGAATGTGCGTGTGTATTTGTAAGCATGTGAGTACGTGTGTGTGTGTCTGTGTGTTTGTACTTGTGTGTGTGTGTTTGTGCTTTTGAGAGAATGCGTGCGCGTGTGCTTATGCGCATGTGTGTGTGCTTGAACTCATGTGTATGTGTATGTGTGTGTGCTTATGTATGTATACGTGTGTACAAAAGGGAAACACGTGATTAAAAACACAAAGATCTTACCATTTGTAATCCTGACTGGTAAATTCACTCTCTCAGTACCGCTAATAAATTCACTATAGTAAACTTGTTCTAATCTTAAAAGGTCTTCTATATCCAAAGATACGGTAAAACTATGAAAAGGTCGAGACAACGGCGACTGTATAGAGAGCACGAGCTTACGTCCTTTCGACGAGCGCTTCAAAACGAAACTGTCTCGCTACTTCTTCTCACACTCGGGTCCGGCCGAGCGCATTCAATAGGAAAACAAAAACCCGAACAAAAATACAATGAAATACATAATAGATTACACCATCAGGCGCGCTCTACAAATACACACATACATGTCCATATTTACATTAACGATTTAAACAGAAATTTTATTAAATAAAAAGAGAAGAAATCATGTAATACGTTTCCGTGCGTGAATGCCGTGTGGTGTCGACATGACATCACCGGGAAGGCTGACACATCCACGATACGTCACTGTACGTCATTGCATGGAAGACGTCTATTATCTAACGTCCGGTTTCCGTACCCACTTCCGTACTGGGTGACTATACTCATACTCTGGCTGTCGTCAGACTAATTAATTCATCTCCATGTCGCTCTAAGCCGTAGGAAATCAGGGTTCCCTTTAGCTGAATAAAATCATCTGGCGTCAGTTATCATAACGATACCATTGCTTCAAATAGGAAAAATAATTTGGTAATAGCAAGAATGAATACGTGGACTTCCTTATAGCCACGAAAGTGAATAAAATCGCCTGGAGGCAATTAGACTGAAATGAAAAATACCCGCTATAGATGATGTTTCGAATGTGGATTTCGAGCGCGTATAGATAGTAAAGCGCTTGTTGTCTATACGTGTAAGCTCCCTCAGCTTGGCACGACCCATCTGACAACGGCGTTTGCGGCTACTATGGGGCTGCCAAAGACATTGCCAAGCGAGTCATATGAGTGTGTCACACTCCTTTGACACCGAGAGGGTGTCCCAGGATTAATTGAATAACTTGGAATGATTAGAAAGATGAATAAAAAGTGTGTGTGTGTGTGTGTGTGTGTGTGTGTTTTTCCACTCAAACATGAAGTCTTAGGAATTTACACACCACAAATTATTGCACGAAATTAATTATTTTATTTTATTTTATTTATTCATTTATTTATTTTTGTGGGTGGGAGAATACCCCTCCCTATCTTAACGGGAAGGGGGGGGGGCATAATATCTTCTATATGAGTTCCCCACCTAAAAAAAAAAAAAAATGCATCTAATAATGACATTTCGAGGAATGGGCCACGAGCTATCCTAGTGTCTGAACATGACTTGGTATTGTGGAGTTACTATTAACGGAGTTACTAAAAGTTAGATTTACGGGGAGATACTTCGCGCTAAATGATTTTCTAGTTTTAGTGTCAGGTCCATATCAATAAAAATATAATATAATATAATATAATATAATATAATGTTATGAGATAATTCACATTTCCCAATAACACACACACACACATATATATATATATATATATATATATATATATATAAATATATATATATATATATATAAATATATATATATATATATAAATATATATATATATATATAAATATATATATATATATATATATATATATATGTACATTATACAAAGGAAGTGTCTCATTGAGTGCCTCATTGTTTTCAAGCATCACTAGACGACCCACGACGGGCGAAGAGGTACTGATAACGCACAAACACTAAGCACTGACATCCCAGTGACGTTCACTAACACGACATGCACTTTACACTCATTCAAAATGCGCCATGCACTAGCTCCGCATATACACGTACATGTTTGTTAGGAGATTAAACACAGCATTCATACTTGTTCTGTGACAACGTCCACCGTAAGCTCTTAGAGTTCCCTGGGGCTTGGCGAGGCTTCAAACACTTTCCTTATCCTTCCTGGGCACCTATATATGCAGTTCCCCACCAACGCGCAGTGCCAAGTGCTAAATAGATTTGCTACACGTAGTTGTACACGATTGGTTTAGCGACAAGAATATCACTTTCTGTGACGGTCGTCCTCTGTCCCCTGCAAATGGCCGCCCTACAAGAAACACACTGTCCCGTGCTAACCTAGAAGACGTCACAATTTCACCCACCAACTCAATTGGGCTAATCAACGGGCGGCGGCGGCGGCGGCCAGGGACACTGTTTTGGTGTCGAAAAGCAGGCTGAGGGTCGTACTGGGGTTGATATGCATCTGATGGCGAACGTTTTAGCAGATACTGTGATTATATTTACCAGATGGCACTTAGGATAAAAAAAAAATTTTTTCATTGTCTGCATAACTCAGCGATGAAAAAAAGAGAAATGGGCAAAAGTTAAGATTACGTATGGTCGCCATGCCCGTATAAAGATAAGATTATGAATACAAAATAGACAAATAAAAAAGTAAACGAATAAACAAATGAAAAATTAATAAGTGTATATATATATCCACAACAAAGATATGTCGTAGCACATTTGTAAAATAATACTGATGACCCACTTTCGGAGAAGAATAAGCGAAGATATAGAGATCTGTATATTTCGATCACTTACTGTGATCCTCTTCAAGTAGAGAACAATGTGTATTTATAATGAAACAGTGAGGTAGCAAGAAGGGACGAGGGCTCAGGTCACATGCCCGGCACGCATGCTCGGATCTTGGTGGCTCAGGTCACATGTCCACCGCTAATGTAGATGGTAACATTTTATTTATAGCAAAAGAAGAAATACAATCTGGTGACCATTGACCATGGGACATGTTGTAATTTGGAAAATTGTTTATTAAGGAGGATTCTACTATTTTTCTTCTGAAACTACATTTGGATTTGTAAATTATTTCAGCATCGTCCCAATTTATCCGGTGGTTTTTATTGGCGACGTGCTGAAATACCGCGGAATTTTCCTGTCCGTATTTAACAGAGTTCTTGTGCTCCTTAACCCTGGTAGTGAGATCTCGACCCGTCTGTCCCCAATATACCATTGCAATCTAAACAAGGTAATTTGTAAACTCCAGGAGTTGTATTACTCTTGGATCTATGATGTATATTGACAACTTTACTGAACAAATTGTTGGGATAATTGAAGATAAAATTTACCTTTTCCTTTGGTAACAAATGAGACAATTCATTAATTGATTTGTTAAAAGGCAGATTCCCATTCCGCCTTGAATCATAATTGGGATAATAGATGCATAAAATTGCCTTTTAACAAATCAATTAATGAATTGTCTCATTTGTTACCATTACGTACAGTCACGGTTGATATGTCGACAAAATTGACGATGCTGGAGCGTAACTTAGTTATAATTTGATTTATAATCTAACTGTACCCCCCCCCAAGAATGTTCGAAAGTATATCACACTTAATACTGTATAGAACACATAGACAAATGATTGAAATAACTGAAGCTGAGGCATCGGATGTCAATACTCTTGAACCTGCAAGTGGGACGTATTGTACATTCTTGAGACAACTTCAACGGATCCTTCAGGCTTCACATGAACCAATATTGCACATTTCATTCCTCACATCCCTGCACTGTGTTGCCATCATATTTTTTAATTGTTCAAAACAAAGAAAAAATCCCATTCCCAAACACTATTTCTCGTCTTTCTTTTTATTTGTTGCCTTCGACAAATACTGCCTGTTCTCAGTGCAAATTAAGTTTCCATTCGTTCAAATTGCGGCCATATGTGAACAAATAAAAAAAATAACCATAGATTTATTATATTTATTTTGTATATATATATACACATATATATATACATAAACTTGGCAAGGCTAGGGTCCCGAGTGTACGTTTTTTTTTTTCTCGAAATGTTTCGAACCGAGTTTTGCTTTCAATCCAGGCTTCCATGACTTGCGCCGTCTGCACCAAATGATCCGGTTCTTTTTGCAATTAGAATATTTCGGAAAAGAATGAAAATTAAATCCATCCACAGCAGAAGGTTTAGTTGAATCACTGTTGCAATTTGCGGTGACACGATAAACCATTTTCGAACTAAATACTTGATAAAGCCTTGCTAACACACGAAATATAACAGATCAATGATCAAGTTGACAACGCAGAACGGCATTTTATAGTGCACGCATATGGCATGCATCAGAATGTAAACATCAGTATTGACCTCACAGCCGAAGATCGGCGAAGGAAAAGTTCGTCTGTTACCGATATTTTGATAGGCCTTTTTGTTATACTGCGTAATAATTAGGTTTTATATTTGCATTACTTTATCAAAAAGTGACTAAGCCATACATCTAGCAAATATTCACCACCTCTTTGAAAACCTCAGTCGACCTTTAACTGATTTATTATTTTTTCTTCAGGAAGAACTTGAAAAGCATGTGGTTCCATTATCATTACATGCATTGACTGAATTGATTAGATTGTGTGTTAAAGATAGTAAATTCCAATTTAATAGTAATTTTTATTCCCAAAAGTTCGGTGTCAATATGGGAAACCCTCTCTCCCCAGTATTAAGTAATTTATATATGGAATTTTTTTAGACTAATATTTTGAGCAAAATCGTTCCCTTCAACATCCCTTGGCTTAGATACATAGATGATATCTTATGTTTGTGGCCTACAGATAAAAATGTACATGAGTTTTTAACTAAATTGAACACATTTGTCGATTCCATTAAATTCATATTAGAAATAGAGAAAGATGGTTCTTTACCGCTTTTGGATTGCACTATCCTCCACCACAACAGCAGACTCAAATTTAAAGTATATCGCAAGCCAATCAATGTATGTTCTTATATTCATTAGTATTCTTGCCATCCTAATAGCGTTAAACGATCAGTCTTTTCAACTATGTTTCTTAGAGCCTCATGTACCTGCAGCGAAGAATACATTAACGAAGAAATCATAAATGTTTTAACATTGTGTATAACTTAAAATACCCTAAACAATTCCTGGATATTGCCCATGCTTTTGCAAGGAAAACATTTCATAACCCTCAGCCAAAACTTTCAGTGAACATAATCTATTAATTTTATCATCTCAAGAAAATTAGTTAAATATTCCAGATTTATTAAAAAGTTTTAGCGTAAATTTAGTTTTCAAGAATACCAGTGCAGTCAAACATTTGCTGATTAATAATAGTATCAAATGTCAAAAGGGATGCATTTGCAAAATAATTAAACAGCACAAGAAAATGTAAGAGATGGAAATAATTCTAGTGGCATATTTAAACATATTGATATATATATATATATAATCAGGCTCAACGCCCAATCCATTTCTGTTAGTGATGATAGGGTGGTAAGAAACTTAATAGAATGTAGTTTGATCCACACAACACGGGAGCATAATATAAATCTACATCGTGGTTTAAATTGGATAATTTTATATGTAAACAAATATGTAAATCGTTAAGAAAGTAATACCTGAATCTCAATTGGCCTCATGTGACTTCGAGATGCGCCCCACCCCACCAGTCGCCATGGGGTCTAATCAAATGTTTAGTTCGTCCCCTACGTCACTCCAGGGGGCCACAAAGCGGGACCGACGTCTCACCTTATTTCCTTCCCGCATTCCTCTATGTGTGCATATATATGTATATATATATATATATATATATATATATATATATATATATATATATATATATATATATATATTCTTGTAATCCTTCCTTTCCATGTACTGTGCACTGAAGATGCAATATATGAAAGCTCTCTGCTTCGTTTAGTTTCTCTTTCCCAGTGGTTAATCTTGCATGTATATATACTGTATATATATATATATATATATATATATATATATATATATATATATATATATATATATATATATATATATATGTGTGTGTGTGTGTGTGTGTGTGTGTGGGTGTGTGTGTGTGTGTGTGTGTGTGTGTGTGTGTGTGTGTGTGTGTGTGTGTGTGTGTGTGTGTGTGTGTGTGTGTGTGTGTGTGTATTAGGGTGGCCAGACGTCCTCCTTTTGAGCACTTTGTCCTCCATCCGGCGCAACCTCACGCCGGACGTGCATTTGTCCTCCTTTCTTGGGGTGTGACAAAAATAAATGAATAAACAAATAAATAAATAAAAAATAAATAAAGAATGTATAAATGAATAAATAAATAACGTTAGGTATACAATAATGCCGTACAATTAAATTATGTGGGAGTACCTAGGCCAAGGTCAACGTCGGAACTCGGCAGCCGAAGTAGACAGACCACGGTTCAATCTTGTTTGGCAATTAATTTATGAGGTTAAGGAGTCTGAAAATGCCGAAAAGAAAGACTCTGTTTAACTCTGACTGGGCCAAAGAGTTTTGATTCATTGCTAAAAGCAGAAAGGATGAGTTTCATGTTTTTTGTACACTGTGTCGTTGTGATGTGGAGATAGGAGTTAAGGGGAAGAGTGCAGTTGAACGACATGTAGCCACAGACAAACATAGACTTAACACTCGCAGTGCTGGCACCTCGTCACTGCTATAATTTGTTTCCTCAGCTCGATCATCTCAGGATGACAAAATCACAGCTGCAGAACTTTGTAAAGTGTATTATACTGTGTAACATCAGTCATAAAGACCTGAGGTGGCCACGGCGCAGTGTGGTTGGCAATTAATTTATGAAGTTAAGGAGTCTGAAAATGCCGAAAAGAAAGACTGTTTAACTCTGGACCAAAGAGTTTGGCAATCAAGGTGAGGATACAACTAGGTTTTGTGTTGTAACTTAGTAAGAAATACAGGTATATGTTTTTTGTCGATGTCATTAGAAGTTAGAAATATTATTCACTTTCAGTTTTTTATCATATATATATATATATATATATATATATATATATATATATATATATATATATTACTGTATACTATAATCATAGATATGCAGTGTCCTTTTTGGAAATGGCCACCCTAATATATATATATATATATATATATATATATATATATATATATATATATATATATATATATATATATATATATACATGATATTGATGACCCACTTTCGGAGAAGAATAAGCGAAGATATATAAGATATGTATATTTCGATCACTTACTGTGATCCTCTTCAGCAGATATGAGTTACAAAGTAGAGAACAATGTGTATTTATAATGAAACAGTGAGGTAGCAAGAAGGGACGGAGGCTCAGGTCACATGCCCGGCACGCATGCTCGGATCTTGGTGGCTCAGGTCACATGTCCGGCGTTGCATGGACCTTGGTGATTTTTGTCCACCGCTAATGTAGATGGTAACATTTTATTTATAGCAAAAGAAGAAATACAATCTGATGACCATTGACCATGGGACATGTTGTAATTTGGAAAATTGTTTATTAAGGAGGATTCTACTATTTTTCTTCTGAAACTACATTTGGATTTGTAAATTATTTCAGCATCGTCCCAATTTATCCGGTGGTTTTTATTGGCGACGTGCTGAAATACCGCGAAATTTTCCTGTCCGTATTTAACAGAGTTCTTGTGCTCCTTAACCCTGGTAGTACATTACAATATATATGTATATATGTATATATATATATATATATATATATATATATATATATATATGCAGACGAAACGTTGAATAAATTAATCATTTTGGCAATCCGGTTTATGCCCACCCTCCAAATGGCAGAGTACTTGTTAGAAAGCTTGAGAATACCCATAAGAAGATTAACAACCTCCTTAATGCTGTCGACTTTAACAACGCATGCATACAAGGGAATCTGCTCCCTCGATATTCAAACATATATATATATATATATATATATATATATATATATATATATAATATATATATATATATATATATATATATATATGTGTGTACATATACATATATGTGTAATAAAACCACTTGGAAAATAAAATGAAAGGTGACCGAACGTTTTCGTTTATTTAAGACATTGTCACCTTTGAAAATGTCTTAAATAGACGAAAACGTCCGGTCACCTTTCATTTTATTTTCCAAGTGATTTTATTACACATTTTGTGAATCATGTGTTTTGTGATTTATTCGCGTATACATATATGCAGAAAAACACTGGTAAATAAGAAACGTAGTCCGACCGTTTTCGTCCATTCAATATCAAGGGAATACGTCTTAAATAGACGAAAACGTTCGGACTACGTTTCTTTTATACCAGTGTTTTTTTTTCTGCATATTATGTTCACGTGTCATTTGTGAAATACTGCAATATATATATATATATATATATATATATATATATATATATATATATATATAATATACATAAAGTAAGCAGCACATTACAATATGTATATATATATATATATATATATATATGTTGTATATTTAGGGCGCAAATTCTCACTAATACACACTGAGTTAAACACGACAGCATTTTGGCACTGGTTAATCTTCTTACTGATATTTTCAATTTTCCTCACAGTAGGTCTCATTTCAGGAGGGTGGGCAAATACAAGCCTTCCATAATCTTCCATATTTAATTGACGTTTCGACTTCAGGGAGTCATCTTCAGAATAGTTACAAGAGATAAGTCACAATTTTCAAAGCTACATGATTCACAATTGACAATGGTGGGCCGCTTGGGAACGCTGCATGGTACATGACCCGCTACGTAGCCGAGCACCTCGTCTTGGAGGGGGAGGGGGAGGTGGAGGAGGAGGGATAGGGAGGGGAGTCAGATAAGATAGGTCTTCTCGCTGGGGCACCACGGTGGTCATGTGGGGGTTGGTGAGATATGTTGATGATATCTTTGTTTGTGTTTCTGACGTGCATTTACTAGAAGAGCTCAGATCTAATCTCCAAGCCATTTCAGGGCTACGATTTTCTACAGAGCTCAATGTTAATAATAAGATCCCTTTTATTGATGTTTTGGTGGATGCGACATCTAATAAATTTAAAACTATGGTATATCGTAAGCCCACGGATAGCGGTAAATGCATGAACGGTCTTGGTGAATGTTCTCGTAATTATAAGAAAGGCGTTATTAGGGCATATGTCCGGCGGGCAATTTCCATTTGTTCCTCTTGGCATATGCTCCACTTAGAACTTACTTACCTGCGCCAGATGCTAGAAAATAATGGTTATTCTAATCAAGACTTTGATAGTGTAACTAAGGATTTGCTAGAACGCAAAGTTGCTGTTAAAACACCGGACCAAGCCAAGACCGTTACTGTATTTTACCAGAATATTTATTGTAGTTCGTACCGCCAAGATGAGAAACACATGAAAGACATCATACATAGAAATTGTAAGCCAATAGGTTATTATGAAAACTTAAAAGTTAATATATTCTATGACAACCCCCGTACCTGTTCCCTTGTTATGAAAAACAATCTGTCTGGCAATGGCGGCATATTATCGAGAACCAATGTCATATATGAATATCGCTGTACTACTGGGGACTGCGCACCCCGTAATTCTTCATACATTGGGTTCACGACATGCCAACTGAGTAGACGGTTGTCCCTACATTTACAACAAGGAGCAATTAAACAACACCACCTCCAATACCACCAGGCTTTAATCGATAGGAAGACAATTGTGGATAACACTAGGATAGTTGCACACATGCCAAAATTAAGGAACTAAAAATGCTTGAAATCATCCACATTAGGGAGAGAGCTCCAATTATTAACATTCAATGTAATATGATTTCTGCCATCCCGCCATTTAATTCTTCCACGAGATTTGGAGCCCAACAACAGCAACACCCACCTCCTTCCTCTCCCCCTCCCCCTCCTACACCTCACCAACCCTCACATGACCAGCGTGGTGCCCCAGCGAGAAGACCTATCTTACCTGACTCCCCCCTCTCCCTCCTCCTCCCCCTCCCCCTCCCCCTCCAAGACGAAGTGCTCGGCTACGTAGCGGGTCACGTACCATGCAGCGTTCCCAAGCGGCCCATATCTAAACCCATGTTGTCTGTACACCATTGTCAATTGTGAATCATGTAGCTTTGAAAATTGTGACTTATCTCTTGTAACTATTCTGAAGATGACTCCCTGAAGTCGAAACGTCAATTAAATATGGAAGACTGTGGAAGGCTTGTATTTGCCCACCCTCCTGAAATGAGACCTACTGTGAGGAAAATTGAAAATATCAGTAAGAAGATTAACCAGTGCCAAAATGCTGTCGTGTTTAACTCAGTGTATATAAATATATATATAAAGTATATATATATATATATATATATATGTGTATACATATCGATATTTACAATACTGCATATTCAAATTTTAACATTTATGAATTAAGAGATGAAACGCGAAAATTATGTTTAGTCAATTTTCTTCTAGTACAGTTAGATTAGTCAGTCAATCAATCAGCCATTTTGTTTCCACTGCTGAACAAATGCCTCTTCCATAGCATTCCATGACTTGTACGACCGCGCAACCTCTGCCACGTCACTCCTGCCAACTTCTCCATTTCGTGTCTCTACCCTCTGTCTGGTCTCTTGCACGCTTCCCATCTCATGGCGTCCACTCAGTAACACCCTTGCTTCATCGCTCATCAGCCGTTCCCGCTAACTTACCTACCCAATTCCACTTACTCTCTTTTACCGCCTCAATATCTTTCTCTCCAGTCTGCTCTCTCACCCAACTTGCTCTCTTGCTGTATCTTAGCGTAATTTCCACTCTCAGTCTCCTCATTCTCCTCTGTGCACTCCTTAGCTTTGTTTCCATCGCCTTCGTCTGTTTCCAAGTCTCACATCCGCATGCTGACATTATACATGGATTGATACATTATACATGATTTCGTTTAATTTTATTACACACTCACTGATTATATAATGTACAAAGGATTACAAAGGCGGAGCATACCGACAGGAGACCTTTTGATCCATATCTAGGTCGGATGCGAAAAAAATATATATATTAATAATAAAATAATAAATAAAAACTATAATAATGTAAATAACAAATAAAATACATAAATAAATGCATAGGTATAGTTAAATAATAAACAAACAGGTAAATAGTAAATAATAATAGACATATAACTAATAATAAATGAAAATCAAACAGACAAAAGATAACAAAACAAAAACAAATAATATAAGATAAATTATAATCATTACAGCATCTTACTTAGGTATTTATCTAAATGATTCTTAAAGCTTCGAACTGAACTACATTGCACTACCTGAGCAGGAAGTTTATTCCATTCATTAACTACACGGTTGGCAAAGTTGTTTCTACCCACTTCCAAATTGAATCTATTTCCGGACAGTTTGAGACCATTGTTTCTTGTCTGATTCTCATTCAATGTGAAAATTTGGTCACTTTTGATGTTGTCAATTCCCTTTAGAATTTTAAAGACCTGTATCAAGTCACCTCTGAGTCTACGCTTTTTTAGGGAAAACAGATATCTAATGAATATTTATTGATGTTGCTTCCTTGAGTGTGTAGTAAAATGAAATAGTATCAAACTTCAAAGATTGCAATTCGTGATTCTTCTGTTGTATTCCGAGAGTGAGACATCGGGCATTTCCTTATACCACGAAGTAATTCAAAGATCTTGCCCTGGAAAGGAGGCCAAATCTCATGGGAAGGAAGAGAGGTGTGGAGAGGGGGAAGGAGAAGGAGAAGGAGGAGTAGGTGGAGGGAAAGTGGGAGGAGGAGGACAATGGAATGTCTGAGAGGGTTGGAGAGGGGAAGGAGACGGGGGTGGGGGTGGGTGGGGTGAGTAATACGAGAGGAGACATCCCCTCTCCCCGAGGAGACCACTTAGACACGGCGAACTTCGCCCTGAATAAAACCGCCTTTCAACATCACATATACATACAATACTTGAACACACATGTATACACACATTCGTATATACATACATGCATGTAGACGTATATGTATCTATACATCTTCTATACTGAAAGGATAAATCCATAACTGCCCATCTAAGTGGACTTTTTGTAGGTTCTACCAAATTTGCAACAAGAGGCTGCTGACCAATCAGAAGCCACAACGAGAGAGCGAGCCAGCTGAGCAGGGTATTGGCTGAACGCGCATTGGTCCCAGCCAATCATAACAGAAGACGAATGACTATCTTCCCATTGAAATCTGCATAGAAGCCGGCTCAACGAAAACGAAAAAGGGGAAAAATCTTATTAATAATAGACCAAACAGCAAGTGTTACAGAGAGAGAGAGAGAGAGAGAGAGAGAGAGAGAGAGAGAGAGAGAGAGAGAGAGAGAGAGAGAGAGAGAGAGAGAGGGGAAGGTAGGGAGGGAGAGAGAGAGAGAAAGAGAGAGGGAAGAGGGAGGAAGAGAGAGAGGGAGGGAGAGGGGAGGGAGAGAGAGAGAGAGAGAGAGAGAGAGGTGGGGGGAGAGAGAAGGAGAGAGAGAGAGAGAGAGAGAGAGAGGGAAAGGGAGAGAGAAGGGAAGAGAGAGAGAGAGAGAGAGAGAGAGAGAGAGAGAGGGAAAGGGAGAAAGAGAGAGAGGGAGAGAGAGAGAGAGAGAGAGAGAGAGAGAGAGAGGGAGAGAGAGAGAGGGAAAGGGAGAGAGAGAGAGAGAGAGAGAGAGAGAGAGAGAGAGAGAGAGAGAGAGAGAGAGAGAGAGAGAGAGAGAGAGAGAGAGAGGAGAGAGACTTTTACGGTTATAAAAATAGGGGTGATGCCCCCATCCACCTCCCACTTACGTGCCCCTTTCACTACACAACTGAGCGCATCTTTGTTTACATCAGCCTAGACGGAGCATCTGCTCAAGAATGTAAGTGAAAAGATCGACGACATGACGCAACTTCAGCCGTTTTGGCGCCGGGGTGAATAACCTTCATTCATTTAAATAAATCGCATTTGTTACTCAGTGTCCGGGGTTTAAGCATTAGTGTTTTATAGTGTCACAAAGAAATTATAATAAAGCCAGATCTACCAAAGGTTTAACAATTGTTTATATTGAAAAATATCTCTCTTACATCAGTACCATAAGCCATGATGCAAATACATTTGCGTGGACACACGAGCATAGCTCCCCTCCCCGTAAGATGCAACTAGGTAAATACACGTATACGAGCACATACACACATGCGCACACACATACACACAAAAACATACGCACACACACATACACAGAGTG
Source organism: Oratosquilla oratoria (assembly GCF_046742065.1). Lineage (NCBI taxonomy): Eukaryota > Metazoa > Arthropoda > Malacostraca > Stomatopoda > Squillidae > Oratosquilla > Oratosquilla oratoria. The sequence continues at coordinate 53,599,069 of NC_134792.1, read as the reverse complement.
TCCCCGTAGCTGAATAAAATTGTCTACCGAAAAGCAGGAAAAGGAAATAGTCGTGGAGACATTATAAGGATGAAAGAAGGGCACAATCCCAGACAGACGCATGTGGCAGAAGAATGGGATTAGTGGAGGAGGAAAGAATGAACGGAGAAATTCCATAACTGTTCCACATAATCATGGTTTGAGAATGTATTTCCAGTCAAATCTGATTTCCATAGTGATATCTGTCTGGCTATCCATATGTGTATATGTATATATATATATATATATATATATATATATATATATATATATATATATATATATATATATGTGCGTGTGTGTGTGTGTGTGTGTGTGTGTGTGTATATACACGGAAATATGGAGACAGGCGCATAACTCGTCCTGTATATTGCGTATGTGTCTGGATGGGGTCTTTGCTCTGTTTGCCAAAGAAGATTGATTGCGTGCATTGAGTTCTGGAAAAAAAATCTTGACCGGCTTCTGAGAATTCCGCCAGATGCAATTAGATGACTCTTTCATGTTTTTTTTTCACTATTCTTTTCCTCTTGCATCATTGTTGAGCTCCACGTTGTTGTTTTTTGTGATTTGCAGGATTCGTACCGACGGAATTTTGTTAACTGTCATCATTATTAGTAAGAAACAAAACACACATCCTACATTTTGCAGTTCTTTAAAAAAAAATGTCGACAACAAGGAAAAAACTTGGCGGCAGTTGACAATAGTCAAATGCGATTCATTTAAATTTTTGAGTTTGGAGTCATCCTTGTTTCATATTTTGTATACTTATATTTCGTGTATTGTTTCGTATAGTATTTTTCTACATTGATATTTGTATATCATTTGTATGAAATGCATTTGTGTTTCTGCGTAATATTTTCACTGTGATAGTTTGTGATTCGTTTGTAAGTCTCCTTCGAAACCGATTCGAACCACCACGTAAGTGGCCATCTTAGTAGTGCTGTGTAGTGTTTGGGTAAGTTTCTGTGTTATACTTCATTATAAAACATTGCGTATTATCATAATTCATTATTCGTATATATATATATTGTAATCAGTGGTCGTTCAGTAATGGTCGTCAGTTTATTATATTTGTTTATAATCATATCTGTTTTTGCAGGTTTCTGATTTGACCATTGTTTCTGCCTTTGTATAATTATAATGATTACTTATAATATATCACACTCACATAAACTATGTGTATCCAAGGTGAATACAAATAATACTCGTTACTCCTAAATTTTTCTTTGTATATGAAACACCGCATTGAACCCAATGCTATGGTGATATTTAAGTTAAATAAAATCGTCTAGCTGTTGCCGGAATGAAATATATATTTTGGATATGGCAACGGTTTGCAGTGCTATTGAAGTTTTCAAATCCTTAGTTTGGTTCCTCCGGTATCATCTACTAATCTAAATTAGTAGAATCTGAATCTCCATTTACTAGCCAGCACAAAATACTTAAAGTTTACTGTTGTAGCTAAATAATTATTATGCACCCTAGATACCCAGCAATATGTATCAAATATTTTAATTTGAGACAGGTTGAAACGATGTAAGCGTCTCACTGTCGATGTAAATCCATCTTGAAGATGGAGTCATTCCTTGGTTTCTACATTTTCTGTTAAGAAGAACTGATAGATTTTTTCTTGTTTCTTTATTATGTATATACAAAATGAACATAGAAATGGCTAATTTCATAATTCTAAATACATTGAATTATACCGAGACATAATAACACAATTGCATAATTTTGTAAAAATAGAAAAAAACGTTGTTAGGCAACCTGAAACGCTCAAGTTTGTCAATACAAGGTTTGACTTTTGGAATTAAATGTTTAAACAAAATAACTCTTTTGAAATATTAGACCAATTAAAATATTCCATGTGTCTTATTGTATATATTTGGTCATATATTTCCAACTAACTGTGCATTCACGTTTTCATTATTGATTAGATGATGATTTATGACTTGATTTTGTATTCATTTATCTAACCTTTTTATTATACATTTTATATTTTTATAATTTCAGATTAATATTAAAACTATACTGTTTCAAATATTGTAGGTTTTAGTTCAAGGTTTTCATTCTTATCAACCTGCCATCAATATCCGACTCTAACATACGGTGAGCGACGGCCGTAGACTTGTTTGGAGATTTGTAAACAATTGTGTGCTACAGGTGATTAAATTGCTACTCTTGTTCGTCAAATATTGATGAATCAGCATTGTCAGGAACAGCACCCAGGATTATGAATACAAGGTAAGCACAATTGGAAAGATTTGATGTATTACAGCATCTAAACAATGTATTGGGTATAGAGATAGGCGTTACATATAATTTAGAAAACAGTCTCAGCTAAAATATAGTTTTATGTGACAACAAATGTTTTAAAGAAAACTAGGGTTTGACTAATTTTTAACAACTAAATATTGTAGAGAAACTACTGTAATACTGTAGGTTAACTTGATCACGGTCTATGTTAGTATGTATTAAACTTTAAATCATATATAAAAGTGGAAAGTATTACATATGATATGGATGAAAGTAGTATATTAAATATTAACTTAAATGAAACTATGATTATGCTGTTTCACTACAAGGTGATTTTAGTAATATTCACCTTGTACTATTTTCACAGTATACCAATTATAATTGGACACCAGTCAGTACACTCTTAGACAGTTTTTATTTCTTTTTTTATGATCTTGAAGATTTGGTCATTTTCTCTGAGGAAATATGACCGTTATATGCAATGGTATGTGGTTCTAGGTTGTACTTTGGCCTTTTAAATGTATAACAGCAAGATCCTTATATCTCTATATGGTATCCAGACATGATACTTCAGGTAGGCTTGGGTTTGCAGCCTACTTCTGTCAAATCTGTCAAGCCTGATGCATGGGTATTTGAAACTCGACACACTCTCAGTGAGGCTGTGGGACATTTGAAGGGTCGAAGGGCAGCTGGCATCTACACGGTCATTGTAAAGTTGCTGTAAGTTGGAAGTGAGGCCATGATCTATGGATTCCATGTGGTGCTTTTTAGCTGTCCGGTGCCATTTTCTCTGACTGGAGAAGGGGGTCTGGTCATAGCTCATAGCTTGCTGGTTTCTCATTCTTGTTGTGGGTTTAAATCCCACATTCCCCTCTTAATTCCCAGCAGTGACCTGCACTGACTGTCCAAGCACATAAGGTGAAGGTGATGGCTTTAGCTGCAGATGTGTGCCGTATGGTGTAGACTCCTTACTGTCCCTATCTGGAAGGGGAAAAGGGACAGGCAAACTGCAACAATTACTGTAGTATTACATTGATCAGTGTGCTGGGCAGGGAGCTCACCCATCTATTGCTGGCATAAGTTTGGTTCCATTTGCTAAAGTTTCAGAGTTACGAGCAGTTTGGTTTCCAACCAAGTAAGACAACATCTGATCCGAGCCTAGAATTTTGTGATCTTTGGAGTACTGACATAAGCTTGAGGATGGCTCCCGTACAGCCTATGTTGACCTCATGAAGGCATTTGATTTAGTGCAATTTGAGGCACTCTGGGATCTTTTGAGGATCCATGAAATTCATATGAGGATGATTGACTTAATATCTGATCTGTTTTGTGGGACAGAATGCTGTGAAGTGGAGCAGTCATGTCTGATTTTTTTTCATGTTAATTCAGGATTGATGCTTTGGTGCATTTTTGCTCCTGTGGTTTTCATCTTTTACATGGACTGGGTATTGGATAGTTGTTGATCATTGTCATTGAGGAGTATCCATTGACAACATTAAGGTCACTAACTTTGTCTTTGCGGAGTTATTGGAGGTTTTGGTTGCAGCCCTTAAGTTACTCTTCACAAACATGAAACTGCTGGGGCTCAATGTCTCCAGAACCAAGACTAAGGTGTAGGCATTTGGGGTCATATAGGGTGATAAAATTAATTTAGTCTAGGCATATGGTTAGGACACTGATGCCATAAAAAAATTCACATACCTTGGTTGTGTCCTGGATAATAGTGGTGGTTGATGTCAGGAAGTCCTTCAAAGGACTGACATAGCCCATGCTGTGTATCCTCCCAATTTATGATTATAGTGATAATGAATTATGTAATCATCATCATCATCATCATCATCATCATCATCATCATCATCATCATCATCATCATCATCATCATCATCATCATCATCATCATCATCATCATCATCATCATCACCATCACCATCACCATCATCACCATCATCACCATCATCACCACCACCACCACCACCACCACCACCACCACCACCACCAACAATCATCATTATTTTCTTTTGCATTTTGTCATCTGGAAACCACACCCACAGTGGGTGACATTGGTCCTTGGGCTCTCCTCTGGGAAGAAACTGTGGACTGATATCTGTGTTATATTATTGTAGGACTTTTTATGTCACTCATGTAGTAATAGGAAGGGAACAGTTGCCTATTGTCAATTAGTAATAGGAAGGGAACAGTTGCCTATTGTCAATTCTTTGTAAATAAAGGTGGAGGAAATGCAGTTGAAATTGTTAGGGATCTTGTGCCTGATCTAAAGACCAAATGCCAACCCCCTGGGGCTGTACATCCAGATTGAAGGTGTTTGAAAATGGGTAGCAGGGAGATACTCTTCTCTGCTGTGCATCTTGGAGGACCACCACCCAACACTGGTCACTCAACCTATGTGGATGCAGACCCTAGGTTTTAGGTACTGCATAACTAAATAGATCCTAACCTAGCTTAACTCATTCATATTGTATAATAGATATGTGTGATATTCCCCTGGTCATTAACCCTACCCTCATACAGTGCATCCCTGTACAATCTGTCCACATGCGAGGTCTTGGGTACGGCAGTATTCTTCACCTGTAATCAAGATGGTCTGATATGATTTTACTTTACTGCATGCAAGAATTTCTACAAATTTGTTTTTGCTCTTTAGAGGTCTATTTTTCTCTAAGGAAAATTATTGTTGGTAAAGATTTGCCACACAATGTATAGTAAAAGAAATTCTAAATGACTCTGTGGTTGCAAAGTATTTCTTGTAAATGGTGATAGAGGGGCCAGAAAGGTGCTAGATTTTAGGGTGAGGAGGTTGTATGTGCCAGAATATCATAAAGACCTTGCCAAGATTATAGTATTCTAAGGGATGTCCCTAAACATACTGTTTAACTAATTTTATGGATCTCTTATAATCTACAGTATTTGAAACAATTTATTGCAAAGCAAAGTAAATGACTTATAGCCTATCTTGTGTGGGAAGTTTGGGATGTTTTTCTTCATAATTATCTCCAGGAGTGTGGTTCTTTCTAGTATTGATTTATTGATGGATACTGAATTATGACAACAACTTTCCCAAAATTATTTTCTATTTCTTCTGTGTAATCAGACCATTTTGCTTTATCGTAGTTTGTATTTTTTTTTTTGTGGGTGGGTTTCACTCTTTCTGCATGATCTATGATTATGAGGAAGTGATTGGAGAAGAGGTCATGATTGGTTTCCCATCTTGTTTGAGGATGGAGGGTGGGTGGGGAAGTCCAGTATGCAATGAGATGGTGTCACTGAGATGTATAGAATTGCCTGGTGACAGTCCCGGGAGAAAAAAAATTAAAAAGGTTAAAGGATTTTTCATTTGATAACTAATGTGACCATGTAGAACATTGAACATAGAACAGTAGAACATACCATAAAAGAAAAAATGACTCCCAAGTGATGTCAGCTGAGCTACCTGCAGCTCTGTTTTGTTTGATTTTTTTTTTTTATTCAATATGTAAACTATACCTGTGTTTCTTTCATGCACATTGAATTTTTATGTCATCGGTAAATTAAAAAATCTTGAACAGGTAATTTTATACGAGTGAGTTGCATCATAAAGATATACAATGGTTTACAATGATGAATCATGCTGACAGGTCTTGTAAGTCCATAATGAAACTGTATTTATGACTGGTGTTACTTTCCACTTAACAGAGGTTAAAGGTGCATGCAGTGACATAGGGTAACCTATATAGACTTAACTATAGGGTATTGGGTTAGATTCAGTTGCACTTTAAGTAGGGAGTAGGAGATAAGACAAAACAAATGTTGCTCCTTTCCTGTATACTACAGTGGTAGTGCGTGGGCCTCGTAGTGACGGGGTCAGCAGATGGAGCCATGTTTGGGTCTGTGAGCTTAAGTTGTTTACTGGGGAGGTTACTGCTGTGGCTGGGCACCATGGTGGTGGGTTGAGGCTTGCCTTGGCTGACATTCTGATTAGAGTCTTTCTTTGAGAAACTGATATTGGAACTGAAACCCGGGAACTTTAATTTTTACAATTAGTTAATTACATTTATTCTAGTTTATGCCATGTAACTATTCAGGAAAAGGTTTAAATCTATCTTGAACAACTTCTGTAATGTTTTACCACGTGTACTTTTATTTATGTTCCCACTGGACAATATGTAAATATATTTTCAGTGGAGGGGAACCCCTCCTATTCCCATTTCCATCAGCAACACTATTTTGTTATGCATTTAGTACTTGTGTTCAGTTTTGGGGCAGAGTCCTTGTGGAATGGTGGTTTATGAAACTGGTTTGATAATTGCATTTAGTGTAACTTGATTCTTTCTGGTATTCAGATTTGTGGGAATAGTGGAGGGAAGATAGATGGTCTGAAAGATGCTGGTTGCTCAAATAATTTGTTTGATTTGTAATTGGGGATTGTTTGTATTTTCTTACAATTATTGGAGTAGAGAGTCCAGGAGATCTTTTGAAGATTGCTGTCAGTCCCAGTAAGGGGATTCACAGGCCCAAATATCTTATATGGTAGTTAGGTATTGCGTTTAGGACCTCAGCATGTGAAATCTATAGGCTTCAGGTAGGCCTACATAAGAACATAAGAATGAAGGAGACTGCAAGAGACCATAAGGCCTACACTAGGCAGCTCCGTATCCATCACCACCTGTCATCCCCAGCCATAAAGTTGTCTAATTGTTTCTTAAAGCAACTGATAGTTTGAGTGCTTACTACATGGTTACTAAGTTTATTCCATTCATCGACCACCCAATTAGTAAACCAATTCTTGCCTATTTCCTTTTTAAATCTAAATTTGTCCTGTTTATAACCATTACTGCGAGTCTGTTCTTGCTAGAAAACAATAATTGGCTTCTTTGTGTTTTTTATTCTGTAAGTATCCCTTATATCTTTCTGTTCCCGGGTTTTGTGGGCTTGTAGCATCTAATTTTGGAGAAACATATAATTCAGATGATGGCATTTTATTTTGGACTAGTTATATGTCCTGCATGGGTAGGTTCATTTTTTCTTTATTTTTGTTGATATGTCTCCCACATGTTCCAAACTCTCTCTATTTCTCTCATATTATTTATTTATTTATTTATTTTTTTAGTAATTTAGTTAATCGTATGTTATTTTGCTTTGTCTTTTAATGTTGTATCATGGTAGCAGTTAGTGATGCGTAACTTAGGATGTATTTCTTTCTGTATCCTCTTGGGAGATGCCTTTTACATTTCTTCACTATGATATCTGATATGCTCAGCATTTATGTCTGGATGGGATTTTTTTCATTCTGCTTTGTCACAGTTTATATATGTTGTTTTCTGCGATGCTGATTGGGCAAGTTTAATGCTATGGTGATTTTTAGTGAGCTGTATTGTGAGGGAAGGTCTTGATGAGTTGTTTCCCATGCCATTGGTGGCTGGAGTGATGGTGTGTTAGATGGCTTTGGCCTCTTGATGATAATAATGATAATAATAATTATTAATATTATTATTATTAGTTTATTTGGTATTGAATCAATATAGATGAAATGCAGATAATGAAAAGAACACATGGTTCGAAATAACAGGTACAATTGCCGAGGATAACACAGTGTTGATGAAAATCACAAGAATGAAGCTAAGAGTTGAATGTAGACCCTGAAGGCCCAGTCCCGTTGGGATCGTCTGCGGCGTTCGTCGTTGCCGTTCACCTAAATAAACCCAATTAGTGACGTCACCTCCTTGCAGGGTTAACCGCTTTCCTTCTCCCCTGCAGGGCTTAACGCCCGTCATCTCGTGCATCGCACGTTAAGGGGATTTGCTAAGCGAGATTGAGAGGAAATGGGATTAGGGCGTCGACTCGGGGTCGAGCCCGTGGAGAACCGTCGATTTTAATTTATCTTAACCCTGTCGGTGCGCCTGAGAGGGGGCTGTGCTGTGCTGTGCTGTGCTGGGCGAATAAAATCGCCTGGCGACAGGGAGAGTACAAATCTAAGGCGCCAGTTGTAACGAAAGGGTTGAACATTTCGTGGACCACAGGAGTGGGTAGTTCCATTACGGCGAGGATATTGGGTCCTTTCTCTTCGTCTCCTGGTGGGTGTTGCCCTTATGGTAGGCCTACTCGGCGATGCGGGGAAAGGCCAAGGGAAGAGGAAGGGGAAAGGGTAGGGATTGAGAGGACAAACGTCTGTTTTGTATCGTTTGGCTTAACTTTCGTTTCACGCCCCCTTCCCGGTAACCCGCCTACCGGGGTTGACCATATGGAAGGCATTGGACCATGTTCGGGAGGGGAGCTCGATGGAGAAGCCCTCCAGGAAGAGTAGGGGGAGGAGGAGGAAGGAGGGAGGGAGGGAGGGAGAGGATGAGAGAAGCTGGAACATGGGAGGCAGGAGTTAATCACCCTCACCACAGCTACTGTAGAGCGCGTCTCTTTTTATTATTATTATTTTGTGTGTGTGTGTGTGTGTGTGTGTGTATGCGTGTATGCGCGTGTGTGTGTGATTTATAGGGGTCGTACCTGCCTGGACCTTAACCTTCAGGTGCTCCAGAACAGAGCTCGCCTCGGGGTCGAGTTGGACAGACCCGTCAGTGTTCTTCTGGCCGTGGTGGAGGTAGGATGTCGCGCGGCGGTTCATCCCGCCGTTTTATTATACCCGTTCGAGACTATTTCTTCGGAGTTGTCCATCGGTGTGGATGGGGGGAGTGTGTGCCCCTGGGGTCGTGGGGGCCTGTGGGGAACCCACAGGTGACAGGGACGATCGGAATAGATGTGTACCTTTCCATGGAACGGTTCCGATGCTGGAGTGTGTCGCAATGAGAGGACGGAGAGATCCAGGGGGCTCCCTCGGAGCCGAATGAAATTGTTTGGTGGCGATAGGAACCAAGTGTTAAATGTGCTGGAGGCTGTATGGGAGGGGGGGGGACGCCTTATTTGCCGGATGGTCCTTTTACCTCCTGCCGCCAGGCGATTCTGTTCATCTCTCTTGTGCTCACAGTCTCGCTGAATTACTGCCTAACGGTGTGATCCCTTTTCTTTGATACTGGCTGCCGTCAGGCGATTTTATTCAATTTTGTGGGGAAGAGAGGTGGTCAATACCAATGCCAGTAGCAGCACAACTGTCAACTCGTGTCACCACTTCTGAACAAAACATCACAACCAGCAAGGCCGCTACTGTCATTATCACTACGGTCACCGCGGCCTTCATCACCATACTGTTAAAACAACCCGCACTCACCACCACCATCACTCACCACGACTCACCATCACTCACCATCCCTCTCCTTATGACGTCTCTTGTGACTGACGTTGTTATGTGTGATGCCAGGCGATTTTATTCAGCCGAGGGTGTTGGGGGGGGGGAACGGAGCCCCCCTTGATCGATCGAGACTTCCTTTTTTGCACCCCCCCTACCCTCCCCAGTATTTTCCCCTCCCCCCAGTGTTCACCCCCACCTCTTCCTCTTCCCTCCCTCCCTCCTTCCTTCACTTCCTCTTCGCCCCTCCTCTCCTTCCTCTCACCCCACCCCCTTGGCTCAGTCAAGCCGTCTGATGTTAGCCAATCAATCCATTGTTGCCTCGAATTTCACCCAGTGTAAAACCAGAAGCCCCACAGTGGCCGGCAACGGTCCTCGGAACTTCCCTACAGATCTCTTTGTTGTATCACTGCGGGACTGTTTCTGTGGTAGGAAGAGATCAGTCGCCGGTTGTCAGCTCCCCATGTGTGAAAAAGTGCAAAAAATGTAGCTAACGTTGATAGAGAGATCTTGGGCCCAGTCCAAGGACTAAGTGCCAGCCCCTCAGGGTTCTTGCAGGGTCACCACATTCAAGCAGGTACCTGATCTTGGTCCCTTCCTGGTCTGAGCACAAAAACAAAGTCAATAGATCGAGATTTCACCTCTAACGTTATTGTTGTTGTTGTTGTTGTTATTATTATTATTATTATTATTATTATTATTATTATTATTATTAGTGTCATTATTATTATTGTTGTTGTTGTTGTTGCTGTTATTGTTGGGGCGTCGTAACTTGCGGCGAAAGTCGAGGGGATGGAGGTTCGAACCCTGCCACCGTCGAAGTTGAAGTAAGGGGGGCATGGTTAATTAAATTCCACGTTACAAAGTCATCTGTAAGGAGCACCGTCCTAGCCTCCCGATAGTGGGTGGGTTGGGGTGAGTTTGTGACGTTAAACATTACTATTATTATTATTGTTGTTTTGTTATTATTGTTGTTGTTACCTCCGCAATCGCACCGAACAAGTTCCACCTGTGAGATGCTCTGATAAACAACACTTGACATGTACAAACAGACAGGCAGGCAGGCGGAGACAGGTGGACAGGAAGGAAGGAAGGTGGGCGGACAGGAGCCAGCGTGGCAGACAGCTGGAATAACCAGATGCAGTCCGCTACTGAACGAACGAGATTGCGCCACACTTGATGGCAACGGGGAAGGGGGTGGGGATCATCACAAAACACACACACACACACACACACACACACACACACACACACACACACACACACACACACACACACACACACACACACACACACACACACACGCGCGCGCGCGCGTACAGTTGGTAGAGTGCTGGACTGGGAAGTACGATAGTGCTCGCAGTACCCAGTTCGAATCCTGCCCAGGGCCGAAATTATTTCGGTATCGCTGTGTTTCGGGTCGTTACTCTGACTCTCGTGGGCGGGGAGTTGGGTGTGTGTGTGTGTGTGTGTGTGTGTGTGTGTGTGTGTGTGTGAAAGGTCATAGCATTACCCATAGATCGGTCATACGAGCTCTGAGCTCTCTTCCGGGAGGGAAATAGCTGTCGATCACGAGTCCAACACGTGATCCAAAGACCAAGGTGAATCACATACACACGCACACACACATACACACGCACACTTACGCATACACACACACATACACACGCACACTTACGCACACACACACAAATACACACACACACGCACACACACACACACACACATACACACACACACACACACACACACACACACACACACACACACGACTCGGCGGCGCGGTTGATAGAGTACTGGACTGCCAGCACGGAGGTGCGGCAGTACCTGGTTCGAATCCTGCCCAGGGGCGAAATCATTTCTGTATCGCTGCGCTTCGGGTCGTTACTCCGACTCTCGTGGGCGGAGAGTTGTGTGTGTGTAAGGTCATAGCATTACCCATAGATCGGTCATACGAGCTCTGAGCTCTCTTCCGGGAGGGAAATGGCTGTCGATCACGAGTCCAACACGTGATCCAGAGACACACACCTCCTGAGCTGAATGAAATGATGACGTCACCCATTCAATGCCAGCTTGTTTGCTTTTAAGAGACACGTTGCTGCTTGTGGAGTAAAGTAACGGTGCTCCAGATATATCATTGCAGGGCTGAATGCTTCAGTGACGTTGGCATAGTTCACAGGATCGCACAACGTGCTACTAAGCACATCGATAACGCCACCTCCCCCTCCCCCTCCTCCATGTCGTTTAAAAAAACGACCAAATGGGGGCGGATCGAAAAGGGACTAGGCACACCACCCCCCACCCCCCACCCCCGTACCCTCTTTTGTAGCATTTTTCTTCAGCGTATAATCAGGGCTAAGACGTGTTCTTTGTTACGGCAACCCCCCGCCCCCTCCCAAATACGGGGAAATTAAGGCCTTTGGGTATATTGGCCCACGGGCATGAATAAAATCTCCTGGCGGCAGTCCGGGTAATTGGGAAAATGTCACCCGGCAGGGAAGGGGCTGAGTTGTGGAGGATCTTGGCGTTGATGGCGGGGTTTCCACATTTATCAGGTCTGGATTTCGCGCTGTCATCGATTTGGCAAGGCTGCATAGAAAAAAAAAGAACAAAAATAGCACTATATAAGATAAAATTAAAAAAGTTCAGTTTAGTGATATGACTTTCGAAACCTATTCGCTATTGTCTGTAATGTCAGGCGTATAACAGATGGGATATTATAGCCTTGTGATATATCTATGTCTGCAGCTGTATGCATGAACGGTCGCATTGGGGTTGATGTGCTTTTGTGTGTGTGCGTGTGCGTAAAAATGCATATACAATAAGATCTGGCCCGCCTCGCTGGCCCTTTGTTTCCAGTATCCTCCTTCGCCAGCCTTTGTACAAGAATGGCCCAATGTGTATATCATTACAAGCGGGACGTGCCAAGGCATTCACTGCCAACAAGTCATGGAATTTCCTCGATATCTGTCGAACGCATGATGTAAATTCAATTGGGGTGGGGAGATGTTGTGCTCAATAACTGGCAAGTAAATCAAGTTGTTATATTGGGGTTAAGCCTAAAAAATCCCTGGGGCGCAAGCGCACACGCAAGCCTAGTTTCACGGTGCCAAAATGCAGTTAGATGTGCTTGGTCACTTTCCATGAGAGTGGTGGCGTTGGGGATGCTATAGATATACAATCAGACGAGGCGACATCATTCGCTTATTATCAAGGGATGGTTGTTATTGTGAAATATTTTGCATTCATCTTTTTATTGATCATAGATTCATTTATTTGTTTATTGTAGGACCTATAGAAACCTATTATGGGCGCAAGCGCATGCCGAATTCCCCGCGGCTACCGACAAAACAGCGATCATAGCAGATGACATGCAATCTCCATTTTTTTAATATCAGTAGAGATATGGAACAAAAAAAAGTTGAAAATAAATTTGAAGAGTAAATCCTTTATAGATAACAACATTATACGCATTTCTTAATTTCAGCTTTGTGTGTGTGTGTGTGTGTGCGTGCGTGTGTGTGTGCGTGCGTGCATGTGTGTGTGTGTGTGTGAGTGTGTGTGTGTGTGAACATGCATATAAAAATGTACTATATGAATAACGCCCACCCCTAGATTGGTGCCGCCCGTCATTGTTTACATAACGCGCGGGAGCGGGTGCCGCCCAGGACACTGATGGGCTTGGTTCATACAGCACAGGAAGGGCTCACGTGCCACTGAGTTGAGTCACATGGCGACAGCCAGAATAAAATCTTTAACGTAATTGTGTGACGAAGGACTGGTCTCAACGGGACCTAGTTGGTCAAAACTCTCTCTCTCCTCCCTCTCCCTCTTCTCTTCCTCTCCTCCTTCCCCCTCCTCTCTCAACCTACTTCCCACTACCCTTTCCTCCTCTCCCCCTCATTCCTCTTCCCCCCTCCCCCTCATTCCTCTTCCCCCCTCCTTTTACTCCTTCCGCTTCCTCGTCCCTCCCTTCCCTTCCTTCCCATCCCGTTTTCCCTTTCTCCACGTCTCCCACTTTTCTTTCCCTTCCCCTCCCTCTCTCTCCTTGCTCCTCCCACAATCCTTTCCTTCGTGTTCCATTCTCCCTGACCTCTGTTGTTCCCCTCCCCCTCCCTCCCTTATTCCCTTTCCCCCTTCCCCCCACTCCCGCCTCCGCTAAATCGCCTGCCTACCAGGACTAAACAAGGCACACAACGCAAGGCGCAATCCAGAGAAGCGCGTCGTAACTTGCGATGTCGCATGTTGCCATGGTGGAGAGCGAAAGTAAACAGAGTTTGTTATTGGTCGCAACTTACGACCTCATGACGTCATGTAGATTGTAAGTCGCTGACAGTATTTGCTGCCAGTAACTTCCTGAATAATGATCGTGTCAGTTTGTTACCATATATTTTAGAAAACATGCAGAGAGAGCTTATATGATATTGAAAATGAGTGGCGCTATGGTTATCATTAACTTAAATATTGTCAATAATATTACAATAATCCCTCTCATATCCGAACTCATAGGGATACACGGTGTTCGGATTTCGGGGGTATTTCGGATACGCGAGGTGAAAGTATCCTCCATATTTTACTGCCAGATCTTCAATTCTGAAGGAATAAAAGTGGTATGCATACAATAATACAAATAAATTATGTTCGGGTAGTGACGAAGTACGGATATGGGAGGGATAATTCTAGGGTAAATGTTGACCTCATGAGGGTTCTTTAAAACTTAGATATCGAGGTGCACGGCCCTATAATCTTAGGGTCTCATAATTAGGTAATTAGTAATTAAAACGGGTAATTACCGAGTGCACGTGTCAGGACAATTTTCTACGAGATTTCGGACATGGACAGATGAGTAGGAACACTTGATTGCTATTAATTATCGCTCTATCCCCTCCCCCCACGTCCCCGACCCTAATTATAGATGAGGGGGAAGGGGGATGTGCCCTGAGCCGAATGAAAGTGCCTGACAGGAAGCGAGAGGGTAAACTGACGTTTTCCTCTAGTAATCACGTGATTAATGACGTCATCGATCACGTCATTGCCATTATGATATCACGTCATTTTGTACTTTGTCTTCCTAGATAGTGACCTGATCTCGGCGTTGAGGGGAAACCGTATGGCATTGGCTTGGAGAAAAGGCTTCAAGTGTGCCACAAATGCGGCTCTTATTATTGTTATTATTATTGATATTATTATTATTATTATTATTATTATAATTATTATCTATATTATTTTCATTATTGTTATTGGTGTTATATTTATTATTGTTATTGTTGTTATTATTATTATTGTTGTTGTTGATATTGTTATTATCTGGTACCCAAATGAATATTGGAAACTTCTGTTCCACATTGAACAATGAGGAGAAAAAAGTTCCTCAATTTTGAACGATCAATAACGCAGATTGTCAGAACGTCAGCGGCTATAATACAAAATTTATTATTATTATTATTATTATTATTATTATTTATATTATTATTTATATTATTAATATTATTATCTATTATTTTCATTAACGTTGTTATTGCTGTTATGTTTCTAATAAAGGGCCAAAGGTTATTTTTTCATCTTGGTCGCTGCTACTGGCAACTGCTCTATCCACTGCTCTATCCCTTTCGATGTGGCTGCCGCCAGGTGATTTTATTCACCTCTGCGGCATACTTCCTCCCCTTGTGTAACAGGGTCATTGGGTCCAGCTATTGATCCTCTTGCGGGGCCCCCGCTATGCCAATAGACTCTTATTATCATTTATGGACTAGCTGCTGCTGCTGCAGCCTTCGCAGTCTGCCCAGTATCGGGTCCCGCGTTAGGTTACTATACTGCAGCAGCTACGTCTCCTTAGATGTCCGAACACTTTGGGCCAAGGTAGGGGTTTCGGTGACTTATAAGCGCCTCTTGGCGTGATCTGCGGCTCATGGGACCGAGCGCACGTCGGCACGTCGGGGGCCGGTCTGAAAGTGAAAGTGTCTGTGTCTGTTGCCGCCTACCACAAGGTCTGATTCTCGTTCTCAGCGTCTTGGAATCTCGCCCTTTTTGACAGACGCTCTCCAAAGACAATAGAATCTTGTGTAGGAGAGACTCGAACCCACCGATGGTCACGTGATTGATGGTGCTCCGGTTTCCTCGTTAACGTGGACTTCGTCAGCACGTGAGAAGAAGAAGAAGAAAAGGAAAACTTTTGTCGGCGTCAGTTTCAAGGTAGGTGGT
>NC_134792.1:53563366-53570866 GCF_046742065.1 Oratosquilla oratoria | reverse complement strand
GGGTGGTGTCTGGCTGTCTCGAAAAGAGGCTGCAGCAGATCCGAGGTGAATACACACACACACACACACACATACATATATATATATATATATATATATAATATGTATATATATATATATATATAATATATATATATATATATTGTGAACTAACCTCAGATTTCTGTCTCTGAGAAATTGGAATCTCAACCAAGTGAAAGCAAAATAGAATTTAATATAGATGCTCTGCCTACCTACCCCCTTTACCTCAGTCACAATCCTTCCAATGCCAGACCCCCATTGCGCGCTCTCGGCCTACGCCTCAGCACAGCTGCATCCCGCAGCACCTCGGTGCAGAGTTTGTAAGCGGGAAGAGATTGTCCCCATTAGACTCCCTCCGTTCTCTTGACATCACTAAAACATATCTATCGTACGAAGAGCACCCCGACCACCCCAATTTCTCGTCCTCTTCTTCGGCCCTACATCTCTTATCTTCAAAATTTCCACAGACGCTCATCTAATCAACAGAAGTAAGTGGCAACGTTCTTGCTGTCTCAACACCCACCCGGGGCGCCTAGTCACTACCCCCGCCCCCGATGTTCACTCCTGGTTTACCTTGGCTACTTAAAAAAAGAAAAAAAAAAATCCGAGATTATCTCGCTGAAGCCTCTCAGCCACGTCTTCTGTCATACAGACGGCTCCCGTACCAACCGTGGAGTAGGTTATGTAGCTCCATCTCGCTTAGACACTAAGTTCAGGTCCCTCTCCCGTCGACCGCCCCTCACTTCAGCCATATCCGCCTAATTCGTTGCCTTTCACCTCATTCTTCAACTCCCCTCCATCCTTCCCCATAAGCATGTCTATGTCTGTGTCGCTGTCCAGGCGTATGTCTATGTTTGTATGTGTAGATGATCCTTACATCTGCTTCCCGCAGTTTAAGAATGTGACACTCCCACATGCATCCTACATTTAACTCACTGACCCACACCTCCCATCTCATAACCTTAATAGGGTCTTCCGTACGGGCCCGATATTTTTCTCAAGGACAGAAGCGCTGGTAAACGGTTGGTGACGAGATGAAATATAATTGTATTACAGTGGCTGGCGGCCTTTCCGAGGCTGAGGGAGGTTTATGATACGACTGAGTCTATTAATGGGTCATAAAGGATTAATTGATGGGAGTGTAGGACTCTGAGGGATACGACTCCCACATCGAGGTCGGTGGCAGGAAAGAGGAAGGTGTGGCTGCCCATCAGTCCATGAACTACCATAACGCAGGAGGAGGAGGAGGAAGAGGAAGAGGAGGAAGAAAAAGAGGAGAAAGAGGAACACCGGAACACCCCCCCCCAATCCTAGGGTTGTAAACGAGATCGTTAAGGGGTAATCACAGGGAGGATCTTATTACCTCGAGGTCGCTCCGATGTCCCGTGTGACTTCGGCTCGCTCGCTCGTTATGCAAATGCGACGCGTCACAGGAGGAGGAATTGGGCGAAACAAGGAACCGTCGTTTAGGACACAGGTCCTCTGGCACAAATGAAACTTCAGAGGCGGGTGAAGGGGGCCCGTTCTCACCCAAGGGGCCCTGAACCCTGAAAAGGCCAGCGAGAATCCCAAGAGGGTCCGCAGAGTGTCAGCTAGTAGTGATTGCTGGGTGTCAGGCGATTTTATTCAGTGTGAAGTGAGCTCTCCATAGAATCACTAATAAGGGCTTGTGTGAGACCCAATGTTTCCTGTAAGAAGAAGGACCATCCTCTCGTCCTTATTACGGCGTTTGTGGATGACGGAACCATTCCCGCGCCCAGGAGGACCCAAGAGTAATGTGGCTGCCGGCACTATCGGTGCGGAGAGGAAGGGGGTTCCACTCAGGGCATTTTCTCCCTCCTTGGAACTGCTGTCTGCTATTTTCACGATTATGAGGATGGGAGCGAATACCCTCCACAATGGGGGGAAATCATGAGCCTACGCGCGCGCGCACACACGGACACACACACACACACACACACACACACACACACACACACACACACACACACACACACACACACACACACACACACACACACACACACACACACACACACACACACACACACACACACACACACACACACACACAGAGAGAGAGAGAGTCTGTATGTCGATGGCCCTCCTGTGCGCGTGTACAGACACACAAAGGCCGATGGCTGCAAGTGGGGAGCAGGTTCGGCGGGAGGGCCGCATTTGTCTTTGTAATCGGCGCAGTTGGAGGTAGGTGGTTCAGGATGTTGACAACAAGGCCTCGACACACGCCCGCGTGATGGTGACGGGTTCCCCTGAACTGAATGAAGTCGCCTGGCAGAAGGGAGATTATTTTTAGTATCGAGTCATTTATTCATAATTTTGTTTTTTTATTTTGGCTCGCCGCCCACTGTCACATATTTCAACGAGATGACAATTCCACATGACGTAAAAACTGAAAAAATTAAACATAACAACAATGGATAATATAAAACAACTGTACGCTGATATCGTTGAGAAGTATATAAAACATATATATACGTCCATGCCAAAAGGTTAAGTAGGCTATGTTGATTAGAATATGTCAACATTTCTTCGTTAGTCATTAAGTGGGTATACGCCGGGAGGCCCGTCACTTCAGTCACGCATCGGCGCCAGTCCTCATGGTTCCCCTGAGCGAGCTCTCATGCAGTCATCCTTCCCATTCCAAAGAACTCTAGGGTGGATCGGTGGACTTGGCTACGAGTTCTGTGGGCGGCGTCCCTTTCCTCCACCGAGGGGAGAGTGGAGGGTTGTCTCTTGTGGAGGTGACCCGGTGAGCGGGGTCAACATCGGGGCGGGGGAAGCGGAACATGTGCTCGTGACGCTCTGGAATATGCTAGTGGCGGCTTTTGACGGAGACTCACGGAACAGTGGCTGGCTGTATACAAAGTGAGTGCGTGTGTATCTTCAGTTGTTTTTTTTCTAACCAACGCCCACATAAGGGTAAATTGAAGGTGGTGACACCCGCACTCGTCACTCGAAACAAGCGCCACCCTTTCTGGACGTAGAGTCTGTGTAGAACCTCCTTAGGTTGATGTCATGGTCGTAAATAAAGCAACTCGCGAGTGCGGATCCTCCCTGTGCAGGAGGAGGAGGAGGCGGATCGAAGTCTTCCCCCCCCAGCAGGAGAGAAGACGGAGGAGGAAGACGTTCAAAGCAGGCAGCAGCAGTAGATGGGAGTAAAGGCCTCAGTCTTCCACTGGGAGCCTCGGGAGCTCTTCCTTCCTCAGATACTTTTTCGAGCTCTTTGTCAATTTTTTAAAGAAAGTTTGAAGACACTTCCGTCCTCGTAACGGCTTTTTATTTCGAAATGACATAGCCTTGTACACCCCTCCCCCCGCACCCCATACACACACCATTGAATCGACTGTAACTTGCGGCAGTTTATTTTATTATTATGAAGAAATAGAAGAGATTGAACAGGAGGAGCAAGAGGAATCTAAGGTGGAGGGAGAGAAGAAAGAGAGCAAGAAGGAGGAGGAGGTGAATAATCAGGAGTACAAAGAGGAAAAAAAAGGAGGGGGAATGCCAAAAGAGAAGGAAAGGAGATCAAGTAAGAGAAGTTGGAAGAGGGACTGTGGCGAGAGATTGAGATGGATGTGGAGGAGAACTGAATCGGGAGGTGGAGGCAGCGGTGGAGGTGGAGGGGAGGTGGAGGAGAAGGAGGCGGGAGATCCAGGGGAATGCCCCGACGGAAATGGGTAGATGGAGGAAGTGGAGGAGGAGGAGTAGATAGTAGATAGACGCATTGGAGGAAGGACAGGTGGTTATGGAGAGCGCGGAGGCAGATTAAGGAGTGGAGTTAGGAGGAGGTGGGAGGGAGGGTCGGTGCCAGAGGTGTAGGCGAAGGTCTTGGGGAAAAGGTATGGGGAAGGACACAAGTTGTGCTGAGGAGTAGGTGGAGGAAGCGAAGGAGGAAAATCAGGAGGTGGAGGAGAAGATAAAGATGTGATGAAAGGATAGGGTGGAGGGGGGTATGGGGGGACGGCGAAGACACAATACCGAGCTGTGTGGCTCTTCTGTGAAGCTCCGAATGTATTGATACAAAGAGAAAAAAAAATCAAAGAGAAGGAAGAAAGGGAAGAGGGAGAGTGGGAAGCCGGAAGGGAAAGGGGGAGAGGGAGGGGGAGGGGCGGTTGTTGGTGAAAGAGGAAGGGAAAGGCGGCACCAATAAAAGAGGAAAACGAAGCGAAGTTTAAGGAACGAAAAAGAGAACACAGGAAGAGATACAGAGAGAAAACTAATATGGAGGGGAAAGGAGAGCCAGAGAGAGAGAGAGAGAGAGAGAAAATAATGGTAGTCTCGACAAAGGATTCATTCTTCATCTTCGAGCTTCGAACTTTTCCGATACCTCTTGCGAACTCTCGAGCTTCGTTCGGCCCCATTTTCTCACTCGAACACATATCAGTGACGTAACTTCCGAACCCCCCCCCCCCCTCCCCAAAGGATGCTTTCGGTAGGTTTAGGACGAAGTGTTTGAATTACGTTCAAATGTGAAAATAGTATTAAATAGTATTACTACACCGAATAAGCTCAAAAACTTTATATGCACATGTGTGTTTATGTGTGAATGTATGTATATATGAGTGATGGGGTCCTGATGTCGTGTAACTGAATTGAACTCCAGATGACTGAGCAAGTCGGTAGCAAAGACAGTGGTCCGGCCTTGCACTTCCCCGGTGAGACTGGGACGATTCCCCTCAACTCAAGATCCCCCCCCCCCACATCTCAAAATCCTTCTTTGCAGTCGAATGAAAATGTCTGTTTTTGGCCAGAAAAATGTATAAAGGGCGTTTACACGAGAGGGCCTTAAGGCGGCTGTGATCCTCGCGTCAGTTTTACGGTCCATCGACGATCATCATGAGCCCAATGTGGTGGTCGGTCCTTCAGAGAGACGTGGTTGGTCAACCTAAAGGGTTTAAATACCATTGTCCCGAGCGCAGTAAAGATGTGACCGTGTGTATTTACCTATTTACCCTAGTTGTATCTTACGGTAAGGGGAGCTATGCTCGTGGTGTCCTATCTTTGTATCTCGCATTGTCTAGTTTGCTCTTAAATTCGTGTATAGTTTTTGCACACACTATTGTTTCGTCCAGTTTGTTCCAGACATCCACAGGTGTGTGTGTGTGTGTGTGTGTGTGTGTGTGTGTGTGTGTGTGTGTGTGTGTGTGTGTGTTTGTGTGCGTGATTGAAAATGTGTATGTGCGTGTGCTTATGTGCGTGTGTGTGTATGTGTTTGTGTGCGTCTGTACATGTGTGTTGGGAGGGTAGGAGGGAGAAGGAATGTCCCTTAGTCTTAGACATCGTAGACCATCCAGTTTATATCGTAACCCATTCGCTCTCGACAGGGTACAGTGGCATTAATGGAATAGTCCGGCGGCAGCAAATATAAAAGGAAAAGTGCCACCAGGTCCAGAAGCGAGTAGTGGAGACGGTGCCGAGGGGGGGAGGGGGAGGGTGCTTGCGAAGTGCCCCAGGGATCGACAAGGTCGTCCGGTTGCCGCTGGTGGAAGAAGAGCAGGGTGGTGATCAAGACGTCACGACTTCGTTGAGGACTTCTTTTGGAAAAAGTCGCACAGGCTTGTTATCTGTTATTTATCACGCAGTTCGATGCTTCCCCGCATTCTTTAGGGGCACTCTTCTCCACCTTGATGGTCGTGTTGTTATTGGAAATTGTTTTTTATAGCTGTGGGATGATCCGCTTTTGAAGATGTCTTTCTCGAGGATTTTGTTGTATCGCTTTTGATGTCGTCCCTTCTCCACTGGAATGGTCTAGCACTCAGACATGCATGAAAAGGTGTCTTTCTTCTGCTTCTTTTTTTTTTTCTTTTTCTTCTTTTCTTCTTCCTCCTCTTTTATTCTTCTGCTTTTATTCTTCTTCTTCTTCTTTTATTCTTCTTTTATTCTTCATCTTCATATTCATCATCATCTTCATCATCATCTTCTTCATCGTGTTCTTATTTTTCTTCTTATTATCTCCTTTTTCTTCTTTTTCCTCTTCATCTTCTTCCTCTTTTTTTTTTCTTTTCTTCTTCTTTTTCTTCTACTTCGACAGTGTGGTGTAGAGGTGCACTGATTACCCCACCAACCAGAAAAAATCCGGATATCCTCCTTCGTGTAGACAAAGATGAAAGAAAATAACCGAAATACCAAATAACACTAACATGATGAATAGTGGATTGAATTTTCCTCTTTTTAGTTATTAGCTGAAACACAACATTGGGACATGCATAGTCACACAAACAGCATAACTAACAAGGCCGAAAGTAAAAGTTACTTTCCTTAGTCAGTGAGGTGGATCGGCGTACTCAGTCGGGGAAAGTGGTATGGGCCACACACGACACACGTTCCGAGGCGGAATCGTGGCTTAGGCTCAAGTGGTGAAAACAGAATCGCCTCTGAAGTTGCGGAGAACAGGAAGAGAATTTCAAATGCGATGGGGTTCAGTTATGGAAATGCTTCGCGCAGAGTAATCTAAAGGACGAAAAAGCTTTTGAATATTAATTTCTTATTTACATACGTGGAAAAAATAGTAAAAGACAATCTTCGCATTCTGTGAGGTCTGCTATTATTATTATCATCATTACTATTATTTTGTTATTGTTATTATTGTTATTCATTTTTCATTTTCTACTTATCTATTTATTTATTTGTATCAAAGTACATATATTAGTGATTCACACCCCTTCGAATGTTAAAATCCCAAAGTAAATACCCTATTAACTCGAGTACCAGCCGTAGGATCAAATCTGAAACAAACTTATAGGAATAAGAATCTTTGAAACCATGGCATATACAGTACATGTACACATAAATATACATATACACATAAATGTATGTGTACATTATATGTTGTTCGTCTATTTCATTCTGTCACACGTACGAGGTGGCACATCACGCTGATGGCATTGGGAACAGCGGCGTCGTTTGTGGCGAACGAACTGTGTTTTCCTGGTTTTGTATGAATTAACCGATTGGTTTTGACCGCGGTGAACAGCAGCAGCAGCAGCAGCAGCAGCCTCCTCCCGTGTTTGCCTGACCGGCGGCCGCGGTTTTGACGGGACACCCGCGCGGCGCCAACCAAAGCCCCGGCGCTCTGTTTCGTCGAAGCCGCGCGTGCTGCTGTCAAAGGGAGGAGCAGGCCATGGAAGATATGTTTTTATGGTTTTAGGTTAGGTTAGCATTCACCTTAACCAAGGAAGAATCTCACGCGAAATGGAACGGGACTACTTATCATGATTGTGGTCACTCTTGGTAAAATGGCAATGTGTGTGTGTGTGTGTGTGTGTGTGTGTGTGTGTGTGTGTTTGTGTTTGTGCGCGCACGCCGAAGAGATGGAGTCCAAGGAAGGTAGCAGGAAGAAGCGGAGAGTACAAGTTAGAAATTGATCAGCATCTTTTTTGAGTGAAATTAGTGTCGAGACATAAAAGAGATCTGCGTGACTGGTCCATAGGGGTGCTACTGAACTCCCTACTGCACCAA
>NC_134792.1:53540866-53558366 GCF_046742065.1 Oratosquilla oratoria | reverse complement strand
TTTAGCCAAAACCAAGTCTATAAAGTGCGTTAATGCGTTGTCTCGAGTTACTTGTCGTCGTCGTCGTCGTCGTCGCCCTTAAGGATTCAGTCCTGGGGCTCATTTTTCTGCCTTCTTCCCATCTCTCTATCCTTTCCCTCGCCTCCCTCCCCTCTCCCTCTTTCCTCTCTCCCTCCCTTCTCCCTCCTCTCCTTCCTCCCTTCTCCCTCGCATCTTTCTCGCTCCCTTCTTCTCTTCGTCTTCCCCTCGCCTCCTTCCCCTTCTTTACCCAGGCTCCCCCTTTTCTCTTGTCCTCCCCATCCCTTTTTCTTCTATCCTATTTTCTTTTCTTTCTCATCTGTTTCCTCCTCCTCCTCCTCCTCCTCCTCCTGCCCTTTACCTTCTTATTCCTCATCCCTCGTGGCCCTCCATCCTTGTCCTTGTCTGCATCGCATCTCCTCTTCCTCCAACTCTTTAATGGACAAATCGTCTTTCTCCATCTTCTCGCCCTCTTCTTCCACGTCTGCTTCCTTCTCCTGTTTTTATCCTCCTTCCAACACATATCTCTGTCAATTTACTTTTCTCTTTTTCCTCTTCTTTTTCTTGCTTTCTTCATGCGTCACCTCTTCTTCACCTCCTCCTCCTCCTCCTCCTCGCTCTACCATGAGACCACCTCAAAAGCAATGTGTGAAATAAATAAATGAATACACAAACGAACATAGAGGGAGGGAAAATGAACATAGGTTTTCGTTATAGTCAGATTAATTTTTATGGCTTCATCGTGATACATATCACTGAAATAATATTATGTAATTTGATATGAACGATGACAATTGTCCATATCAATATTATTTATATTATAATATGAATAAAATGATACAAAGAACACCTGCCCGTCTTAGAACACATGTACTCGTAGTATAAAACGAAAAGAAAATGGTCAGATTAAACAGAGGGCGTATGGTCTGCCTACGTCACAAAATTTGAAAATACAAATTCATGTTCTGGATAAAGTAAACGAATTTTATGAAATGGATCTATATAGTATATAATATAGACAATATATAACAAAATATTGTAGCATGGAATATGATACATAGGTAGAATGGAGATAAATGTGTGTGTATGTACCTGGGGGAAAATGCCGCTTACGGCTCCCGTTGCTAGGCAACCGAGGCCATCTCTTACGTCATGTCGCCCCAAAACTCGAATGTAGGGGAAATTGCGCCTTAAATACATTTACACATTTAGAATACCTGTTTTCATTTTTTTTTCTTTTTTAAGAATTTGTACCTGTTACTATATTTCTATATTACATTTCTACAATAGAATAGTTAGATTATATTGTCTTGGTTTGCCGGTGATATAAACAAAAGTGAAGATTATGCGCCATGAATCACGTAGTACCGGCCGAAACCACCACTTTTGTACTATTGAACGCTTTAGGGACTGATGGCGTAGGTAACAAATACTGCTTGGAATCGTAGGGAAGTACGGTAATCGAACCCGCTACTTGAACTTCACACACACACACACACACACACACACACACACACACACACACACACACACACACACACACACACACACACACACACACACACACACACACACACACACACACACACACACACACACACACACACACACACACACACACACACACACACACACACACACATATATATATATGATGTATGTCAGGAAGTAGACAACCCTAAGAGAGTTGCAACCTTAAAGGATTACAAAAGAAGAACATGCCATCAAGAGACCTTTTGGCCCATAACCAGGTCGGATGCGGAAAAAATAAGTAGATGAGTAAAACAAATAGATGATGATAAATAATAAACAAACAGATAAATAATAATTTATGGTAAATAATAATAGATAAATAATAATGAACGAATAGATGAAATAAAATAAATGGCAGGCATTAGAGCATATAGCTTAGGTGTTTATCTAAATGAAACTTAAAACTTCGAACTGAATTACATTGCACTGCCTCTGCACGAAGTTTATTCCATTCATTGACTACACGGTTAGCGAAGTTGTTTCTGCCCACTTCTAAGTAAAATCTACTTCCTGACAGTTATATTTTCATTAAGAAAAAATTTCATTATAAACGCTAGCTTACGATTGTTATTAATGAAATTGATAGTAAATCGATAAACTACGCAGGTCCTGGGGCGATGACCCTGGGTCATGGAGACATATTGAGTAAGGGCATCGCCTCTCTCTCACTCAATCTCTCTCTCTCCCTCTCTCTCTCTCTCTCTCTCTCTCTCTCTCTCTCTCTCTCTCTCTCTCTCTCTCTCTCTCTCTCTCTCTCTCTCTCTCTCTCTCTCTCTCTCTCTCTCTCTCTCTGTCTCTGTATCTCTCTTTTATAGGTTACCTTTTCTAAGATCTATTTATTCCCCGAAGATGTCTTAAAAGACGTAAACGTTGGGACTACGTCTATTACACACACACACACACACACACACACACACACACACACACACACACACACACACACACACACACACACACACACACACACACACACACACACACACACACACACAGACACACACACACACACACACACACACACACACACACACACACACACACACACACACACACACACACACACACACACACACACACACACACACACACACACACACACACACACACACACACACACACACACACACACACACACACACACACACACACACACACCACATATACACATCTCTACTTGTTGCAATATTTGAGTCTCCTTTTATTCCGCCATTTTTTTTTCTTATTCTTTTCTTTGAACTTTTCTTTCTTCTTCCTCTTCGTCGGCCTAATCCTGTTGCCAATTTTATTTCCTTTTATCTGTTTTGTTCCCATTTCTGCATTCTCTCGTTCTCAAATATTTTGTTTATTTTCCGTCTCTCCCCTTCGGTTTTCGTTTTGTTCTGGATAGGCTAGCTCATCCTTCCCACTTTTTTCTTTATTTCGTTTATGTGTTCATTTATTTGTCTTTTTATTCTTCGGTTTTGGTACATTTCTCTCTCTTCAAGCCTTTGCAGTGTCACCATCGCTCTTCTGTTTCTCGTCATTTTATTCCATTTTATTTATTTTGTTTCTCTTCTTCATCTCCTCCTCCTCCTCCTCTATGCCCTTCTACTCTTCCTCCTCCAAACCTTCCTCCTCTTCCTCCTCAATGACTTCCTTCTCTTCCTCCTCTTCCTCCTCCATGACTTCCTTCACTTCCTCCTCTTCCTCCCTCTTGCCTTTCTCCTCTTCCTCCACAACCTCCTCTTCTTTCTCCTCCTCCTCCTCCATCTGCTCCCTCGGTATGACATGCACAGCCGTTGCAATTGCAGGTGCAGGATCTGTTGTTTTGGAGGTAATTAGATCGGCGACTCCCCCCTTCCCCCTCTCCCGTCCGCGCACCATCACTGCAGCTGGAGGAGGGGGGGGGGAGAGGTCCCCCTCTCCCCTCCTCCCCCCCGAGCTGATTGCGGCTGACAGCTCGCCGAACTTCTCGGCCAGTTTGTAGCTTGTCGCTTTCGTTTTCCTCTGCAGGAGGAAGAGGAAGAAAAGGAGGAGGAAGAGGAGGAGGAGGAGGAGGAGGAGGAGGAGGGTGAGGTGTTGGTATTTTACACAAGGGAACTATGGATGGATCACAAGAACAAAACTTGCTGGCAGACCTTTTGGTATTTGGTGTGCACAGGATGAGGAGTGATGTGTGGAATAAGATAATTGTGACTTTATATTGAAATGAGATTATTCATTTTAGTTTTTCTCTTGTTCCAGGTTGGCACCAGGCGAATGCAGCTTTCTTGTCTCCTAAGGTTTGAATTTGTTATATTTATGGTCTTTTTAGCTCTGCGTTTTATATATGTACGTACACACACACACACACACACACACACACACACACACACACACACACACACACACACACACACACACACACACACACACACACACACACACACACACACACACACACACACACACACACACACACACACACACACACACACACACACACACACACACACACACACAGAGTGGTGGATGTCTGGAACAAATTGGACGAAACAATAGTGTGTGCAAACACCATACAAGAAGTTAAGAACAAACTAGATGTTGCGAGGTACAAAGACTGGTCACTACGAGCATAGCTCCCCTTCCCGTATGATACAACTAGGTAAATACACACACACAGTTTTTGTGTCACGTCTGTCATGCGTACATGTGTGTGTATTTCCCAAATGTAATTTACCTAATTGTAACATACAAGGAGGGAGTTAAGGCTACTGAGGTTGTGCCTCTTTCTTTTATTTACCAAATTTGGCTACCATCCTCATAAGGAAAAAGTCCTTTTGGTATATAGATAGACAGATCAAATTTATTTTTAGAATAGTTTATGGGATAACCTTATCTTAGATTATACCAGGAAGTGACAACTTATCTTTGTGGATAAAGCCGTGCTTCATGACAGCCTTGTTGCTGCTTGCTGTCGACTGCAAATTGTTCCCATGACCTTGTGACGTCACGCCTCGCCCACCCGTCCCCTTCCAGTCCAGGAAGTCTTCTGTCAGTTTTATCCACTCCAGTGTGTGTGTGTGTGTATGTGTGTGTGTGTGTGTGTGTGTGTGTGTGTGTGTGTGTGTGAGAGAGAGAGAGAGAGAGAGAGAGAGAGAAAGAGAAAGAGATTCACCACGGTTCTGGTTCACGTGTTGGACTTGTGATCGACGGCTGTTACCCTCCCGTCTGTAAGCTTAGAGCTCATATATGGCCCAATCTATGGGTAATAGTGTGAACTTGCACACACACACACACACAAACAAACAAACAAACAAACAAACAAGCAGAACTCCATGTCCATAAGATGGTGACAATTTTTAGCCCTGGTTGGGACTCGAAATCGGATCGCTGAATCAGCCGTCGAGCGCGGTACCACCACACCATCGAGCAGGTGTGTGCATGTGTGTGGTATACCACTGTCGAAGGCTTATTTTGCCTTTTTCCTTTTGCTGACGCCTCAGGGGTGAGGTTGGTTGCCAACTTGGTCTTGCCTTCCATTGTTGCCGCTCTAAATTTAGACGCGGAGGCGACATCCTCTTCGGCACTGAGGGGGAGGAGGAGGAGGAGGAGGAGGAAGAGGTGCCAGGGAGGTGAATAAAATCACCTGGCGGCAGCCAAGGTCCTTGCTCCATCGCTGTTACTTCACCTTCGCTTCTATTCGTGCCGAAGAGGGGAGAAGTCCTACAGGTAGTCGAGAGTCAGGGTTTTATTTATTCATTTAATCTTTCATTGGTTCTGTTTTGTTTCATCTCTTGATGAAATAACCCAGCGCAGTGGGCGGGACCCGTCATCCACAAGGAGCTAAGATGAGAAGGAGGGAAAGGGTGGTGGAATGGGTAGGGGTGGGGGTGGGTATGCCTTTTGATTTTAGCTACCTCCCTTATAAGGGGGAAAAAGCCCTTGCTATATGGATAGATACACGTAGATATTTTTATTTAGCTTTATTTATTTATTTATTTTATTTTTTATTTTTATTTTTATTGGAGATTAGTCTTTAGTCAGAAAAGAATGTTGCGCGTATGAAAATAATAATAATAATAATATTAATAATAATAATACAAATATAAGATAAATAATTTAAAATAGAAAAAGTATCAGCCGGTATGAGGTCAAACCAGTATCCATTCATCTTAGGGGGTCAGTGCGGTCCTGTAATGTACCATGAAGGCTGACCGTATGCATCCGCTCTCTTTTCTCATTTCCCAAATCCCGTCTGTATCACTGCGCCACATATGGAGGCGTCATCTTGGCCCTGTGTGCTTGGAGAGCTAGGGAAATTGAGAGATGGTGTGGGGAGACTGAAAAAGAGAGATATAAAGAGACAGAGACAGAGAGAGAGAGAGAGAGAGAGAGAGAGTTTGTTGAGTTTCAGACCTCAGCCCTGGAACAGGGCTTAGGAGATCGAAGAAGGGGGGCTTAAGGGACGAGAGTGGGGGGAGGCTGAAGGGGGCTGAAGGAGGCTCCTGAACGCGGCCGAGTGGCTGGGTGGGACAGCGCTGTTGACAACAGACACTTTCTTCTTCTGGTGTCATGTGTGTGTGTGTGTGTATGTGTATGTGTGTGCGTGTTTGTGAGTGTGTGTGTTTGTGTGTGCGTGTGTGTGTGCGTGTTTGTGTGCGTGTTTGTGAGTGTGTGTGTGTGTGTGTGTGTGTTCGTGTGTGTGTGTGTGTTTGTTTGTGTTTATTTTGGATAATGGATCTTTTGATATATTCACTTATCAAATATGTTTTAAGTGACACATAATTGAGTCGTAAACGCTTTGAAAAGTAATTGTATGAAGTAGGAAACGTTTTAGAGTATAAAGTTGTGATTCGTAATATTTTCAAACGAAATATCGATTCGCAAGCATATATATATATATATATATATATATATATATGAACGTTTCGAATAAAAAACATTACGTAGAATTTTGAAACCACAAGTTTTTTAATAAACGTCCTATACGAGGATGCAGTCTTACACGACGACGCAGTCGTCCTATACGATGGTGAAGTCGTCCTATACGAGGGCACACGCTCCTCCTTTCCTCTTCTCCGTGAACTCTTGACTACATCCTCACTGATACAAGAGACGATGAACTTCCCTGGCGGTACAGTTTCCACGACACAATAGGGCTCTAGACAGACAGACAGATAGACAGACAGACAAAAACAGACAGACAGACAAAAACAGACAGACAGAAAACACGCATTGGTTAAGCGAAGTGGGTTCACTTCTTCTCAAAGAGAAGGGGCCCCGACGCTCCCTTTACGATAGATAAAGAGAGTGAGAGAGAGAGGTGGGGGAGGGAGAGAGAGAGAGAGAGGAAGGGGAGGAGGAGGAGGAGGAGGGAGAAATTGGTTGTGACGTTCCTTTCTTAGTAAATAAGAAAGAGAGAGGGAGGAAGAGCGTGGTTGGGACGTTCCTTTCTTAGTAAATGAGAGAGATAGAGAGAGACATGCTGACCCATGCCAGGTCATCTTGGTCAGCAATAAGCTGACTTGTGTCAGCGTTCTCACCCGGTATCAGCAGCCAAAGTGCCTCGCTGTGCAAACTCGGGGTCGCGATCCCACGGAGAACCGATCAGTGAGGGGTCCACACACTGGTCGAAAATTGGCCTGCAACATGGTCGCAAGCTCCCTCGTATGTTCATTTATTTTATTTTTTCAAGTATTTGGATACTCTACTTGGTTTGTTCAGTTTAACTTGGCGAAGACCTTGAGAATAATAATAAAAAAAGGAAATTATCGGCAGATGAAAAATCTTGTCAAAAATAAAGTAAGACGTGAGTGCAGTTCATCAGTAAATGCCTTGCAAACCAACCACCGTGCAACAGCGAGATTTATATTGTAATAGCCACTGCAGGTAATAAACCGATCAGTTTTCACCAGCTTGAAATGAACGGAGCGGGTTTCTGCGGGCGTTTTATTGATTGATTTATTAATGAATGAATGAATGAATGAAATTATTATTTTTTATGTCGCATTTTTATCGATAGTTGTAGTACGTAGATAAAGATAATGGTTATCGGATGTATTTTTCACATCAGTCAGCGACAACAACGGCATTTGTTAATGGACTTACATACGACCTTTGGACTGGAACTGTACGTGGCACCACCACACATTCGGTGACTGATGCGGGAACTTTCCTCCTCTGGCGCCAAAACATGAAAGTCGTTGGCGCCAGTCGTCGTGGCGCCACCGCTGGCGCTGGCACCGGCCATGACCTCGATGCCTGAATCTCTTCGCCAAGGTTACGCCTTTTACGGAATTTCCTCCTTTCGGGCTGTCTTCCGGGTTGAAGAGGGACTTGATGGGTTGAGGATCAGCCCCCTCCCCCCTCCCCCCCGCCCCATTTCACTCTGGAGATTCTTTTGCTCAACTGCATAAAATAGACTTCTGGTCATAGCCAGAACGAAGTTCCCAAAGGAGGTCAGCGTATTGTGATGTGAAATTTCGATATGTGGAAATGAAGGAAAAAATGAAAATGAAACGAAATTTGAACTTGTGATGTTTGAGGATGAAGAAGAAGAAAAAGAAGAAATGATGGAAATTGGGAAGGAATAATAGAAATAGGGTGAAATTGATGAATAAGAAAAGAGAACTAAAACACGGAGGAGAAAAAAGAGGAGGAGGAGGCATTTGATAGATATAGCAAAGAAGAAGAGGAGGATGAAGAGGAAGATGGTGGAGGATGAAGAGGGAATAGTAGAAAGAGGAAAAATAGGAAGAAGATGGGAGTTAGGGAAGGGATGGAAGAGGGGAGAAAAGAATTACTTAGAAGAGAAGGAAAAAGGAGGAAAAGAGTGGGAAGTCTTGGGGTGGGAGGAGGAATGTAGGAAAGAGGAGGAAGAGGAAAAAGAGAGAAGAGTTGATTGATAATAGAGGAGAGTGAGAAGAAGAAGAGGATGAGGTGGAGGAAGAGAGTAGAAAGGAGAGGAGGAGGAGGAGGAGGAAAAATAGAAATGAAAGGGGAGAAGGAATGTGGGAAGAAGGGAAGAGGAGGAGGGAAGGAAGAAGGGAGGGAGGGAGAGAGGGGAGAAGGAGTACCAGAAAGAGGAGAAATTACGGTGGTGAAGATTTAAGGTGGGAGGGGGGTGGTGAAGGAAGGGAGGAAGAGGAGGAGGTGGAGGGTTAAGAGGAAAATGAGTCGATCTGGGGAGGAGGGGGGGAGGGGGAGGGGGAGGGGGAGGGGGGAGTGCCTATTTTCGGTGACCTCGGGAACAGGAAAGTTGAGAGTTGAGGACGTGGCGAGGGGGGAGGGGGGAGGACCTGCCCCCTTCCGCGTGGAGAGGTGTGTGACCCGAATACATCAAGTATTTTATTTATGTATTTATTTATCTGGGTTTTTTTAAATTAGGAAAGGAAGAAAGATAAGAGGCGTTGGTTCCTTGCTCTGACTTCACCCTCAGATGAGTAAACTTGTCTGGTAACTTTACAGAGGAAATTTGAAAAATGAAATCCTTAACTATGAGGTATACTCGTATATGTATATATATCTATATATATATATATATATATATATATATATATGTATATGTGTATATATATGTATATGTGTGTGTGTGTGTGTGTGTGTGTGTGTGTGTGTGTGTAAATATTTTGAAAGTAGCGTTATGACTTGGGGCACAGAAATGAGGTGAATTTTTGGTCGTAGGATGCGGTTGGGGCGGGAGAGGTGCTACGATAGCAGGTCGCACGGGGCTTTCAGCCACTTCAGTCGGTGCTCACGACTTCAGAGAACACTTGTTCGATTTTGCACCAGCTGCACATTCGTAGGTGGTGCCAGGCTGTAGGTAGGTGTCCAGAGAGGTGTAATTTCGCTCTTGTACTTCCAGGTGTGTGTGTGTGTGTGTGTGTGTGTGTGTGTGTGTGTGTGTGTGTGTGTGTGTGTGTGTGTGTGTGTGTGTGTGTGTGTGTGTGTGTGTGTGTAGTGTGTGTGTGTGTGTGTGTGTGTGTGTGCATGTGTGTGTGTAGGGTGTGTGTGTGTGTGTGTGTGTGTGTGTGTGTGTGTGTGTGTGTGTGTGTGTGTGTGTAGTGTGTGTGTAGTGTGTGTGTGTGTGTGTGTGTGTGTGTGTGTGTGTGTGTGTGTGTGTGTGTGTGTGTGTGTGTGTGTGTGTGTGTGTGTGTGTGTGTGTGTGTGTGTGTGTGTGTGTGTGTGTGTATGTATGTATGTATGTGTGTGTATGTATGTGTGTGTATGTATGTGTGTGTATGTGTGTTTGCTTACCTAACTGTATTTATTGTCGTATACAGGAAAGGGGCAACTCTGCCTGGGTCCCGTTTCCCACTCTCCAATTTACCCTACCTCGCCCCAAACTCATGTACAGTTCCCATTTATTTTATATTCCTAATTTCTCAATATCATATTTATATTTGAAATCGTGTTGTAGCTTCGGCTTATTACCTTCTAAGATGTTCGAAGCATTTATGCATTTGTATGGAAAAATGTATCTCTTCACATCCTTTAGATGTATGTGCGTGTAATAGTGATAATATAGTAATTATAATGATAATAGTATTGATAATAACAAAAATAATAATGATGATAGTAATAATAATGATCGTGTTTATTGAGTAGCTGATACAGAGATGCACTGACAATATATAATTTGCCTAAATTTAAAAATAGTCCATTTTGAGTGCGTGCGTGCATTTGGAAGAAGATAACTTTTATCCTTTTTCGATGTTTTGCAACACAAGGAAAGTTGATGAATGATCCTCGTACGTATCATTCTCAGCTGAATAGAATCATCTAGTGTCAACCAGACTTAAATATAAAAAGAATTTATCAAGAAACTGTGGCCAGCGGTTTTGCTTCACTGATGTACTTTGAAGTCTTTATTCTGGCAAACGCCAAAATTAATTTTTATTCATTTCATTTGGTTGTCTAACAACGTGTTCGACAACCAAATACCCCGTTCACACATCACTTTAAACACGTGTCTGTCGAACCGCGTTCGACGAACCGTTAGACCGTGTAAACCCCCCTTAAGAGTCGTGGTGTCCTTAAAGGGGGTGGGAGTGAGCCTCTGTTAGATGACCCTGTTTTTATCCTGGCTCTCGGCTGGGGGCTTTATTGTCAGAAGTCCCTGGGTGGAGCGCCATCACTGCCGGCGACACAGTCTACACACTTGACGGCGATTTATTCAGTTATTTATAAGTTTATTGATTTATTCATTTATTTTTGTTTCAATGAAGGGAATCCACACTAGCGCAAGAGTAAATACTCGACTGAATAAAATCGTTTGGCCTTAACGAGAACGATATCAATATAGAGACCCACAAGGGGAGGTAATGGAGGAAACACAATGCTGAAAAAAATCACCCGGCGGCAGCCAGAACCAAGTTTCCTGGGAGGAACACCTCAGGAATGAATGGGTTACAAAGAGGTCTGGAGGACTCATTATGTAGATGGTTAAGTGCTTCTTGGCGGAATTTAATTACCCGGGTTTTACCTCCCTCCCTCACTCTCCGCTTCCTGTAGGAGGAGGAGGAGGAGGAGGTAGCATGATCAGCGTCGTGGTGGCCACGTCATTGTCGTTGCCAGAGGCCCCAAGGAGGAGGAGGAGGAAGAGGAGGAGGAGCAATTCACTTCTTCCCAACTGGAGCAGGAGGAAGAAGATCGGGTGGCCTCTCGCTTGCCCTTCACTCATTGTTTATTATCACGATATCTCAGAAACCCGAAGACAGGGGTGTCCTCCATTAAGTTCCTTACACGCGATTTTATCTTCTTTTCACATATTTGTGACCTAACCTAACCTAGTTTGACCTAACCTAGGAAGGAGAAAGAGGAAGTTGTTATGGTGAAGGAGGAAGAATGTCGACAATGGACGTGGCAGTGGCTGCTGGCACCAAAAGAGAACTGTTTTCCGCGCAAATGCCCGTCGGCACTTACTGGCAATGTCTCCAATGCCGTTTTTTGTCGTCGTGACTAAACGTAATTTTTTTGCGCGTATG
Organism: Oratosquilla oratoria; assembly: GCF_046742065.1. NCBI lineage: Eukaryota > Metazoa > Arthropoda > Malacostraca > Stomatopoda > Squillidae > Oratosquilla > Oratosquilla oratoria. The sequence goes on along the minus strand of NC_134792.1, from coordinate 53,546,868 downwards.
TTCATTGAAAGGTTACACTTGCTGTACCTTTCTCACCCTGGTATACGAACATACATACGTACATACATACGTACATACATACATACATACATACAAACATACATACATATGTACATGTATACATACATACTACATACATGTGTACACACTTATGAACTTGTATACGTACACGCATACATACATATATGTATACATATATACAGATGCATTTGTACATACATGCATGTATACATATATACGTTATACATACATACACTCAGTAGAAATATTGTTGTACACTCTACCGACCACTTATACATGTATCACTAGAAAATATCTAATAAAAAATGCAAGTCTGCGAATGTGAAGAAGCTTATTAGGTATAAATACTGTGTTTCTACACCGCAGGAAAATACCCCGCACCTCAGCCACTCAAAAAAAAAAAAAAAGTTGAAACATAAATGAAAAGTTCTTGAAAAGTCATCGAAAAGTCCTTGAACTATCCTTGAAAATTCATAGAAATGTCCCTGAAAAGTCCTTGAAATATCATGGAAAAGTCATGGATTTTTTTTTGTTTTTGTTTTAAGGTCATATGTTCGGAAGCCTGCGAGTCGCTTTGTACCAGGAAAACCTGTGTCGCCGTTAGTACCGGGACCGCCCGGACCGAGGCAGCGGCCCCGAGCGCACTTGACTAAAGATAAATCGATAGATAAGGAAGACTACATGACCCTGTAGCTCAACCCTTTTCAGTGGTTGGATGGTAAAGGGCTTACGCCGGGGGACGATTAGCTATGTGCTATGACATTCATGCTCATTCTCACTGTTCTGCTCTTTCAGTCTTTCACACTCTTACTCTTTCAAGCGCTCTCTCTCTCTCTCTCTCTCTCTCTCTCTCTCTCTCTCTCTCTCTCTCTCTCTCTCTCTCTCTCTCTCTCTCTCTCTCTCTCTCTCTCTCTCTGCGTTTGTGTGTGTGTGTGTGTGTGCGTGTGTATACACGTGTGCATGCGTGTGTTTGTGTGCGTGTGTGTGTGTGTGTGTGTGTATTCACCTTGGTCTTTGGATCACGTGTTGGACTCGTGATCGACAGCTATTTCCCTCCCGGAAGAGAGCTCAGAGCTCGTATGACCGATCTATGGGTAATGCTATGACCTTTCACACACACACACACACACACACCCAACTCCCCGCCCACGAGGGTCAGATTAACGACCCGAAGCACAGCGATACCGAAATAATTTCGGCCCTGGGAAGGATTCGAACTGGGTACTGCGAGCACGCACCGTACTTCCCAGTCCAGCGCTCTACCACCGCGCCACCGAGTGTGTGTGTGTGTGTGTGTGTGTGTCTGTGTGTATGTGAACGTATGTGATGAACAATCATTTCCATTACGGACAATTTCCAGCATCAACAAAGGCTGTGGCGCCTTTATAAAGAGCGCACTCGGCTCGCGCGCGCATTCAATTTGCTCTTCACTAAATTGCTTAACGAGAGTTACACGGGACGACATATCCGCCGCCGCGACAAACACTTTTATTCCAAACCGGGAAACGTTCTCCGCCTCCTGCCTCCTCCCTCCTCATTCGTTACACAATGTGTGCCTCCCTCCACTTCTATCTACCTGCATGCCTGCTGCCTTGCAATTTTATTCAGCCAAAGGGAACCCTTCCCTGTGATGCGAAAGACCCATTTAAAAAGGATTACAAAGGCTGAGCATGCCGACATAACTAGGTCGGATGGGTCCTCGTGGAATTCGAGGACCCACCTTCCCCGAATAAAATCGCCAGGCGACAGCAGGGCCAAAAATCTGTAGGTGACGTCACCGCACTGACGGGGCTTGGGCGAATCACTATTGTCGCGTGTCTGAACCTGACGTGGCTATGTGCGTGTATGTGTGTGTGTATGTACGTGTGCGTGTGTATGTGCGCGCGTAGCGTACGTGCTTGGGGAGTGTCACTCAACTTAATAAAATCGTCTGGTGGCCACCATTATAAACAGGTAATGACGCGGCCCTGAAGGGTTTATTCATCATTATGAGGCTCAAAAATCGCCCTCCACCCCCAACAGCCGCAATTCTCCAACTCTGGAATAAACTGATACCAATTAATTCATTGTTACACATATCATCATCATCATCAACAACAACAACAACAACTTGTTATTATTAGGGGATAGAATGTGAGAGGAGAAAGTTGAAACTAAAAGTAAATGTAGGTAAAAGTAAGGTGTGAGATGTACGAGGGCACTGGGTGGGAGTGAGTTGGAGTTAAGTCTTAAAGGAGAGAGACTGGAGGAAATGGAGAGTTTTTAAGCGCTCAGGGTCACATGTAGCAAGGACGGACTGGAGAAGTTGGGGGTGGAGGTAAACCATAGGGTGAGGGAAGCAAGGAAATGTCTTGAGAATAGGAAAAGCGTCTTGAGAAATAGGTACCTAGGGGTGGACTCAAAGAGAAGCTTATCCAGTTAAAAAGCCGCAGCCTCGCTTTCAGTCCCGTGACGTCATACACTGAACAAGCGCAGCTTCTGTATCTGTTTGGTTTGACATTCTAGTGAATAAACGAAGTGTGTTTCGATGCCTGTCGGTCTTAGAAAACCCGAGCACCCACTTAGTTCGAGATAAAGTCTTGACGGAATGGGACACGACACCGGCGTGTAATCGTTTGAACAGCGGGAGTGACCCAATTTGAATCCTGAGAGGTCTGGGAATACACTAAAAAACGGCAGTCACCAGTGTCTAGGGTATTTCCACGCGCTAAGGTGCGTTGCATGCACACAGGTCTTGCCTTGATGTCAGGTGTCCTAGTGACCATAATCCCCCAAGTGGTAGTGTCAACATTTGACGTGATAAGGCCCATAACAGTTTCCTCTTTTCTGTGGTAGACTGTCAATCGGTGAGAAACACTGCTTCTCCAAAACCTTAGGCAGTGACCTCTGAGAAAATCATGCAACACCTTGCAGCAGGGTATTGTAATCAGTGTATTAAAAACTATATATTCAAAGATGATAGAAAAAATATGTATTTTGGGTTCCAACCTAAGCAGTGATTATGAATACTGATCAGCTTATGTCAATGAAGTAACAGGTTTAATGTGCCATTTTAAACTGGGTAAGAAGCTAAACATATTAGAAAACCAATGCCTTAGGTTGAAACGCCAGACACAGACCGACACTTTCACAACAACTCCACAAAATCTCTTCTTACTTTAAGGCAGAGGTGGAAGGGGTGAACATGAGGGGTCGACCTAGGATGAGATGGATGGATGGGGTAAAAGGGGCATTGGGAAAAAGGGGGATGTGTCTGTTGAGGAAGGACGGGAGAGGACAGAAGATAGAGGTGAATGGAGAATGGTTGTGATGATGATGATGTGATACATGAGGGGAAGTGGGTGGGGGATGGGGGGTGAGGGAGTATGTATGAGAAATAAATTGACGCAGCCCGAAGGGATTTCTCCCCGTCTTATAATTTTCTGCATGAAGGGACGGAGAGGGGGGGGGGGGCGATTTAACGAAGCGGCCTTGCTGTGGATGTGCTGTGTCTTGCGACACTGCCTCTGATCCAGGGCAGTAGATAAGATGAAGGGATGACCCATCATTCAGGAGGTGCCAAGATAAGAGGGAGGGAAGAGGGTAGAGGGGAGTGGAGTATGTAGGGGATGGAATGGGTGGGAGTGGTTTCTATGCCTTTGTTTTTTGGCTACCTCTCTTGTAAGGGGGAAAAGCCTTTGGTATATGTATGTATGTACTTCAAGGGAACCCGCAAAGGGCTGCTCGCGGCAGCTTGCTTTGCTGAGTGACTGATGGGCTTAACCCATATAATTAACTGGCATACAGGGGATTGTGGGTCTTCTCCAAGAGAGAACCGTGGGAACAGATATACTTTCTTCATTACTCTCGGTGTTCAGTTTCTGCTTTCCATCGAAGACTAAGAAGGTTTTGTTTGTTTTTTATCATTTCTCATTATCGTTGTTGTATGTCACTGTACGCATCATCTGTAATTTCAATCTAGATCATGAACAGGGAGTTGCAGATAGTTTAGCAAATGAAAAACGGGTGAATAATATCTTCTAGTGAAACATTAGTTTAACAAAAACAGTTTATATAAAGTACTGAAAACCGGCTCTTGGTTCAGCCTTAACGTGACACCTAAATACTATGTGTATTACATTTCAATGTCACATATCAGTTCTGACCAAAAGACAGCTAATTTAAAGGTAAAATTGCTGAAGTTGCCACAGTGCCAATTTGAAACCCCTAACCTAACCTCACCCAATATAGACTGATATAATAAAGTTTATATTTTATAAATGTCCATGGTGCATCAAATACATTCTCTGTATAAATGCTTACATGGAGAATATTTGTTCTACAAAATAATTCAAAATAAAATTATGTAATTCTACAAAGTATTTCCTCGGTTACGCAACTTCCTGGCTAATTAATAACTCAACACTATCAGTATTACTATCATATGCATACCATCCACTCACCATAGCCCCAGAGAGTTCAGCAAATAAAGTACTTACTCATGACACATGCCTGTAATAAGGTACCATACAATAGAGCAGTGACATAAAAAAAATCCCATGAATCTAGTTTAATGCATGTTGGTGGGGTGCCTTAGCGTATAATGTATGCGTGCATGTGTGGTCGTAAGCTAATGCATGTTGGTGGGGCGCCTGAGTGTATAATGTATGCGTCCATGTGTGTTGTGGTAAGCAGTCACCCCTCCCCTCTCCATTGTTTCTGTTTGAATATCATTGCGGCCATTTAATGTTATGCATGTCTGGCATTGGTGAACACCAGACTACCATGATATCATGCAAATAAATTGTAGCTTACCATAATTATCGCTAAAATAGACTTGAAAATTGAAAGGAACCTGATGAACACACAGTTCAACCATGTTTGTTTCCATCAGTGATCACCCTATGACATCACCACCTCTTAGTTCTGCGTGTCGCCACTGTAGAACGCCCTATTGTTGGAAAGGTGCATACAAATGGGTGATTGTGTCCATGACACTGTATGGGGCATAGTTAGAATTTAGGGGAGGCAGAAATGAGAGATTTAAATGTGTGTTGAAATGAAAAAAAAAAGTGAAGTGCCTTTGGGAAGACTTCCATCAGGGAAGGTCCATCTTTAGAGTTGCAAATAGGGATTTGTGTCCTTCAGCTTATGGGCCACAGTGCTGCCGACAAGAGGAAAAGAAAAAAAAGAACGAGGCAAGGAAATGTGTCAATAGAAGAGAGACCCATCGGAAGAGGTCAATCCGTATGGTAAACGTTGTCGCACCGTATACCCTGTAGAGTCCATTGCCCTGCACGAGAGAAAGGGAGGGGTGAGGGGTGGAGTAAGGGGAAAGGGAGAGGTATAAAGGAAAGAGAATGAGATGGGGGAGAGGTGGTGAAGGGAAGAGGTAGAGGGGAGAAAGAGAGAGAGAGAGAGGGGAGGGAGGGAGGGAGAAGGAAAGAAATCGAGGGAGAGTAAAGGTGAGGGAAGAGATGAAGAGGGAAGAGACAGAAAGCGAAAGTTCCCTGAGAAGAATGAATAAACAAACAAGTGAAAAATGAGCCAAAACAACACCCTACTTGCATCGGATCGGTGAGCCTTGAGGCTCAATCCTCCGTTCTTGAAAATAAGTATCCCTCTCCCCCCCTCCCCGGCTTCCCCTCCCCTTCCTTCTCCGCCCCGGATTTATCTGCCAAAGCCCTTTTCCGATATATTGCGTCATTTCGCTTTACGGAACACCTTCCTCTCCTCCTCTATCTTCTCCCCCTCCTCCCGTTCTCACCTCCCCTTCTTCCTTGCCTCCTCCCCCTCCCCTCCCCCCCCTCCCCTCCTCCCCTCTTCCCCTCCCCCTCCTCTTTCATCCCCTCCCCCTCCTCCTCGTCTTCTCCCCTCCCCCTCCTCCTCGTCTCCTCCCCTCCCCTCCTCCTCCCCTCCCCCTCCTCCTCGTCTCCTCCTGCTCCTCCTCCTCAGTGGGTTGAACACTTTATTCCGATTCATTCACAGATCTATTCCACACT
>NC_134792.1:53523366-53530866 GCF_046742065.1 Oratosquilla oratoria | reverse complement strand
ATTGGCCAGCTTGACTTCGAGCATTATTCTTCTGAAGAAGCCACTCAGGCGAAACTAGTTAGGAATATAAGTATTTCCCTCTGCCCGTGTTCCCTTTACCACCTATCCACAAACCCTTTGTTATACCGAGGAGGGAGGGAATGCGTGTGTGTGTGTGTGTGGGGGGGGGGAAGTCACGTCAGCCACAACGAACGAAAGGAAAATATCACCTGATACAGAAAGGCGCCAGGAAGTGTCTGCGGTTTATAACATCTGCGACACACTTGAGAGACGGACTCTCGAGTGCTACGTGTCACACCCGAGCGTCACGTAGCCTTCCCCTCAGGAGGTCCTGCCCAAAGATGAATGAAATCATGTCACGTTAAACAGAATAGAATATATTAAATGGATGATTAATTAGCGAAGGGTTGGAATGAGAGAGATCTTTGATGCTTGCAGGACGAGAGCCCCCCCCCTCCCTCCATTACCCCTCCACCTTCACTCCTTCATCCACCGCTTCAGGCGACCCCCAAGTACTTAAAATTCTCCACGTCCTCCAACCTCTCGCCTTTCAAATTCAAATCCAGCCTGCCATCATCACCTCTTGCAGATCTCATGACCTTACTTTCAGGTTTCTCCTTTTCAAACTCCGATTCCAGCTACTTCAGTCTAACCTCAGTGTCAGCCACAAGCGCACTGTCACCCGCAAACAACAATTCCAAACCCACACTTTCCGCAAATAGAACGACATGGCAGTCGAGATGGATATGGAAGAGGAGGAGGAGGAGGAGGAGGACGAAGAGGAAGAGGATCAGACTCTTGGTCTACTCTAAGCAGCTTATCAATATCCCATCTTCCCAGGGTGGGCAGGTGGATTGGGACGCTCGCGGTCAAAATAACGGAAAAAGTCGTTTTATTTCGGGAAAGAAAACAAGCGATATGACGTCATGAAGGAGGCTCGCAAGAAGCTGAAAATATAAGTTGAGTCAGTCGACCATCACGAGGCGTCACATAAACAAAATGTGTCTGATATTATCACTCATTCCTCTAAGCCATCGGAAATTGAAGTTCCCTTACTTTCTTCGGTTACTCAGCATATAAAGAAACAGGAAGATGGACACACAGGCAGGTAGGCAGACAAATCGAAAGGCAGGCAGGCAGGCAGGTAGGTAGGTAGGTAGGTAGGGAGGCAGGAGTTGACAATGATACCCCCCCCTTTCTTTTTTTAAGATTCCTGGCCATTTTATATATCTGAGAACGGGAACCCATTGTGAATAAGTTATTTTAACTCGGTTAAGATTGCAAAGCACTGTGCCGCTTATCTCCTGCTTTGCAGTGATGTCTTTTATGTTTTCCAAATGATTTTAATCAGCTCTGAACGGAACCCCGTGCTGATTGGGTTAAAGCTCATTCAATCCTTTTATATAATATTATTTTATTTTATTTATTTAATTTATTTATTTTTGGCGAACGCGTCAGAACATTTTAAATGAGAGAATCCAGAATTACCAACCCTTCCGCAGCAACCAAGACAATGGTACCATTTATCTTTAGTCTGACGAAGCTGGGACCAGACTTGTGGCCTGCGCTGACTACATGCAAAAAGCTCCACACGCAACACTTTCATGATTAGATTATCACCCTTATGGTATCCTTCGTTATGGTTCATTTTCCTATGAAGAAGGACAATCCCTCTCCCTCCCTCTCACCCACTCGTCCTTTGGAACATCGGGGAGGGGATTTAACGACCTTGGTCCACTGTTGAATTGGTCCTCGTAAGCCTTGGGTCCTCATAACTGAGCGAGAAGGTGTCGTGGAAACTGGGGACTGTTCTCCCGTTGCTCGGATTCGAGGTGCTCAACCTGTCGCATTACAGATCGTTAAAACCGTCTCCTGAAGAGGGGAAGGGACACCCCGACGCTGAATAAAGTCGTCTTGCGTCTGGCACTCGTCCTTTGATTTTAATCGATATAGGCGGTTCTAATCAACTCCGTGGCACTGGTTTCTCTCGCTAACGAAGGGGTTCGTTGTCGAGTGACTATCGGTTTCTCTCAACTGGATAAAATCGTCTGGCGGAAGAGAGGAGATCCAAGAGGAGCAGGATCGCTGGCGCCCAGCAAGTGCTGCTGTGGAGCGACACAACGTAAATGTTGAGTGTAAACACCTTAGACTTTTGATAGAACACACACACACACACACACACACACACACACACACACACACACACACACACACACACACACACACACACACACACACACACACACACACACCTGGCTCAGTCATATGATTTTTACTTATGTTCTGGCTGCCGCCAGGTGATTTCTTCAGGTGAAGGGAACATCCGCCATCCGGAGAGAGAAATTGTGCTGTGCCATGTGCGACGCAACACAACACAAGACAAATTGTTATGGAAATATTGCCTCGTGTTCCATTTGATGTGACAAAATTCCTCACCTTGACAAATATCGTTATAAAAAATTGAAATGGGCACAAAGGGACATAGACGTAATACATACACACATATATCTCGTGTGTATTTACCTAGTATTTACCTAGTTGTATTTTACGGGAAGGGGAGCTATGCTCATGGTGTCCCGTCTTCAAATCTCATTTTATCTAAACTGTTTTTAAATTCATGTATTGTTTTTGCACACACCACTTTCTCATGTAACTTGTTCCAAATGTCTATTACTCTGTGGGGAAAGCTGTTCTTTTTTCATATCTCTTCTATAACTGTCTTTCTTGATTTTCTTTCCGTATTCTCTTGTATTTCTATCATTCCATTTTATTAGATCCTCTCTATCAATAGTTTCTGTGCCTTTCATGATTCTATAGTTATCAAATCTCCTCTTTTCTTTCCTCAAATGTCTGTTGCTCAAGTTTTGCTAGTCTCTCTTCATATGATAGTTTTGAGAGTGTTGGTGCCAATTATGTAATTGCTCTTTGTATTCTTTCAATTTTTGTTATACATTTTTTGTACTTGGTGACCACATCGTCGCTGCATATTCCAATTTTGGTCTTATCAAAATGATTAGTATTTTCTTCACCATTTCTTCATCCAGGTATGTAAATGCCACTTTAATTGTTCTTATTAAATTATAAGTTTCTCCAAAAATCTTGTTTATATGTTTCTCAGGTGACATATTATTCATAATAATGACTCCCAGGTCCTTCTCATTTTCTACTTTTTTATTCCTTCTCCCAATTTATATGATCCTACTATTCTTTTTTTTTGCTTCTTCCAAATTCCATTATACTACACTTCTTAGTATTGAACTCCATCTCCCACTTCCTACTCCATTCACATACTTGAGTGTATGTGTGTGTGTGTGTGCGCGCGCGCGCGCGCCTATACTCAAACTACTATTACTATTACAATTGTTATTATTACTGTTACTACAACTAATATTGCTACTACTATACTAGTTAATGTTATTATCACTACAATTGTTAATACTACTATTGTTAATACCTTTACTGCTAACATTATTGCTACTATCACTACTAATCCTACTACTACTACTACTACTACTACTACTACTACTACTACTACTACTACTACTACTACTACTACTACTACTACCCAACTAACACTACTATTACTATTATTATGATCAATATTATTATTCCGTCTGGGGTATTGGCTACATATTGTGAGGTTAAAATCTGCTCAGTAGCTTGCAGCTGATACTTTAGCGTCTATATGGGGCAACCCTATGGCCCAGAGCCACATATAATTTTGTTTGTGATAGAGGAAATCTCTTCATAGAGAAATTATGCTACTTTATTATACTGCAACTGTCCCTCCGTTATGTTGTCCCACCACTCTTAATACTGTCTTGTAGCACTTCTCTGAATATACATTTTCTTCTTCGCCGAACCCTGCGATAGGTGAGAAAGAATACTGCCACCGAGTGTCGTTCCCACTTGAGTCTTGAAAGGCGACAAAAGAGCATCCTACCCTCTGTGGCCCCAAAGGAGACATTCCTAGAAAAAAAAAGATTAGAGTAGTAGAGCCTGTGTTAGAATTAGAAATGGAGAGAGTGAGTGGTTTGAGGTAAAGGTGGGACTTCGCCAGGATTGTGTTATGTCGCCATGGCTGTTCAATGTATACATGGATGGGATGGTACGAGAGGTAAATAAGGGTAATGGGATAGGGATTGGAGATGGTTAAAGAAAATGGAGAAAAATTGTAGATAAGTCAGTTGTTGTTTGTTGATGACACTGTGCTTGTAGCATGATCAGAGTAGGGATTAAGGAAGTTAGTGATGGAGTTTGGGAAGGTGTGCGAACGAAGGAAATTGAAGATAAATGTGGGTAAAATTAAGGTGATGAGATGTACAAGGGGAGAGGATAGCAGCAAATTGGAGGTGAATATTATGGGAGAGAGGCTGGAGGAAGTGGACTGCTTTAGATAATTGGGTGCGAATGTGGCGGGACAGGGAAGAGTGGAGGTGGAGGTAGAACGTAGATTGATAGAAGCAAGTAAATGCCTTGGAGGATTAGAAAGTGTAATGAGAAATAGACATTTGGGAATGGATGCTAAGAGGAGATTGTATGAAGGAGTGATTGTGCCGACAGCACTGTATGGGGCAGAAACATGGAACATAAGAGAGGAAGAAATATTTTGAATGTGTTTGAGATGAAATGTCTGAGAAGTATGGTAGAGGTTGCTAGGCTGGATAGAGTGAAAAACGAAGAGTTAAGGAGGAAAGCGGGGGTGGAAAAGGAGTTGGGAGATAGGGTTGATGAAGACTATTGGGATGGTTTGGATACACGGAAAGAATGAGTGAATGAGTAAAAGAAATGAGCAAGGCAAAGGTGGAAGGAGTGAACATGATGGGTATGACCAAGGATGAGACGGATGGATGGGGTAAAGGGGGCGTTGGGAAAGAGGGGGATGTCTGTCAATGAAAAAAATGAGAAGACAGAAGATAGGGGTGAGTGGAGAATGGCTGTGTATAGATGATGCTGTGATGCATGGAAGGGAGTGGGTGGGGGATGGGGTTGGGCTGGGGAGTATGTGTGAATGATATTTTGACGCAGCCCGAAGGGATTTTTCCCCGTCTTCTCCATTTCTGCATGAGGGGATGGAGAGAGGGTGGTGTTGCTGATTAAATGAAGCGGCCTTCCTGTGGATGTGCTGTGTCTTGCTGCATAGCTTCTGACCCAGGGCAGTGGGCGAAATGCAGAGATGACCCGTCATCCAGGAGGAGCCAAGAAATGGAGTGAGGGGTGGTGAATAAGAGTGGAGTATGTGGGGATGAAATGGGTGGGAGTTGATTTATGCCTTTTGTCTTTGGCTACCTCTCTTGTAAAGGGGAAAAAACCTTGGTATATGTATGTATTATTGTTATTGTTATTATTGTTATCATTTCAGTATAATTTATTGTTTATTATGAATATAGCTGCACCGCATCATGTGTATTATAGGCACATTGGATTTATGCTGAGAGCATGAAATAACTTGTACGCTTCATAATGGACAAATGCGATACATCAGCTCTGATACGAGCCTGATCATTGACGAGGCAATTAACTGCCGACTGAGCGAGAGGGCGATGGGGCGGGGTGGGTTTCATCGCGTAGTTACGGCGGAACGAGCCTACATGCCATCCCACTCGCCGGGTGAAGGGGGACTAATTTCCTCGCCCCTAATTAGTTCCCGGCGCTGGTCAAGGGGTGGCGCTTGGCGTCTGAGGCGGGATTTTTTTTTTTTTCGGAAGTGAATTTTGTTTCCATTACGCTGAAGGGGAAACCAGTGACAAGATGTAAGGAAAAGGGGAAAGGGGCTGAAGTCACCGTCTACTTGATTTTATTCGGTTGGCAGGCGGACCTCTCCTTCCTCTGGTCCCAAGTGTGACCCTTAGTGGATTAATATCGCCTTTGCGGCAGATGAATACACTCTTCCTTAGAGGGAGTGAGTGGACTACCTTCAGGATGGTCCGACGGGTACTGATGTTGATGATATGATTTAACGTCACAAACGTTGATGATATGATTTAACGTCACAAACTCCCCTGCTGGGATGCTAGGACAGTGCCCCTTACAGAGAACTTTGTAGCATGGAATTTGGTTCAACTTCGCCGGTGGCAGGGTTCGAGCCTCCATCACCTCGACCTTCGCCGTAAATAACGACGCCCTTACCTGTTCGAGTACTGTATTGGTATTAATTATTTTGGAAAGGTAGTAATTTTCGTCAGTTTTATTACCTTAGAGACCACAACAACGTTATTAATATTAATTTATGACGATTTTTGTTTGTTTTATTATTATTGACAATTATTTACTTGCGGGAAAAATAGGTAAATTCACAGCAAAACGGGAAATAGGGAAAACAAGATCACCACTCGAAAATAATGATAATTATCATCATTGTTATTATTATTACTATTATCATTGTAATTATTATCATCATTATTGTTATTAGTATTATTGTTATTATCATTATTATCATTGTTGTTCTTATCATTATCATCATCATTACTATTATCCTTTCTTATTCTATTTTATTATTATTTTTTAACTTTACGGTGGACGCAATAGTCCAAGAGTCCTTTACGGCCGTCGTCAAAACCATATCTATCAAGCATGAGTATGTACGTCACCTCGAGACCTTTGAAGACGTCACACAGAGTCACGTTAGAGCCGCCGCGCCGCCTCACTGGCCCGCGGTCCTTCTCCTATTGACCGCCGCTCGTCTCGTCTCGTCTCGTCGTCGATTTGGTGATGGAAGATCCTCTTCGTTCGTGGGACTGAAGAAGCTGGTTCCCACACCACCACCACGTCCTGTCACGGTGAAGAGGGCCTCTCTGGAAGAGGAGGAAAAGAACCTTCCTGAAGGAGGAGGAGGAGGAGTAGGAGGACCTTCCTGGTGGAGGATGACTTTCGTGGAGAAGGAGGACCTTCCTGATGGAGGAGGAGGAGGAGGAGGAGGAGGAGGAGGAGAACCTTCCTGGTGAAGGATGACTATCGTTGAGGAAGAGGAGGACCTTCGTGGAGCAGTAGGAGGGTGACTTCCATGGAGGAGGAGACCTTCCTAGAGGAGGAGGAAACCTTCCTGAAAGACCTTACTGGAGGAGGAGGACGACTTTCCTTAAGAAGGACGAGGACCTTCCTGGAGGAGGAGAAGGAACTTCCTGATGGGGACTGAGGGCCTGGTGTGACGACAGGGCGCCTTTAGTTCGTCCCCCGATCTATTCTCGGGCCGACGCGACGCCAGCGTGCTGCTGCTGCTGCAGCTGCAGGGAGAGGGAAGGAGACGCCCCCTCCCCCTTCCCCACACCGTTCTCTGTGTATCTTAAGCCATTCACCTGACCCTCCTATGTGCAAAGAAACTTTGGACTGTTGTCTTCTGTGTTGTGGAAGTGGAAGGCGTTGATGGGTTTTGAATATAATAATGATGGTAATAATGGTAATAATAATAATGGTAATAATGATAATAATGATAATAATAATAGTAATAATAATAATAATAATAATAATAATGATTATGATAAAACATTGATATACCAAAGG
>NC_134792.1:53440866-53498366 GCF_046742065.1 Oratosquilla oratoria | reverse complement strand
GATGTTTGCAGTGTAATCGACACAGGAGTTGTGACCCAGTGATGGCGAGGGGCGCCTGCAAAACTGAATAAAATCACCTGGCCTTTGACAGAACGAGATCACGTGACCTAAGTTGTGGTTGGCCTAAATGAGAATTAATTTTTTGAACGAAAAGGGGTTAATAGAGCAATAGATACAGATGGTATGCCCCGTCAAAGTATCGAATAAACTGAAGATATGGGCATAAGTTCACATATAACTTGGACATTTGAATACAAATGTTTTTCCGAGTTCCTTTCCGCCGTGCGCTGTAATTTCATTTTACTTATATGTTATTCATTAATTTATATTTGGGACGCCTTTTGACATTCTTTGAAATATGCAGATAGAAACAAAACTCGAAATAGGTATATATATATATATATATATATATATATATATATATATATATGTATATGTATGTGTATATATATATATATATATATATATATATATATATATATATATATATATATATAAGTGCTCGTCACGGCATTATGCCGGCCGCCCCCCACACACCAGCACACAAACACATACCATAAAAATATATTTGCACACTTGCTGAGATTCTAATACTTGATACTGCCTCTCTTTCGCTTCACCACGTCCCTCAGCCGTTTAGGAAGACTCACAAATTCCTGAGGGTCTGGGGAGGTATAATAATCCATGCCTCACGTACAGCAGACTCGAGCCGTAAGAATAGAACTATTATTCTTGCCCATCAAACTTCACTTCACTATTGACCACATTTTTTCAATGGAGTTCAGGTCAGGGGAATTGCCTGGCCAGTCATTAAAGAAGCTCACATTACAATCCTTAACCCACCCAACTACAGATTTGGTGGTGTGACACGGTGTGCCATCCTGCATAAATACCGTAGCCCCACACTTGTCAAACGCGTCAGGTAAATTGTCACACAACACCTCCAGATAATTATATTGGTTCATATACTGGTTTTTGGGGAGCACTATGAGTTCACCAACACTCTGAGCAGTGAAACACCCCCAAACCATGAGCGAGTCTGGGTGTTTGGTGGTCCCACAGGTGTACCGTGGGTCTAGTGGGTCGCTACCTCTGGCCCGGTACACATGTCCACCACGGTTACAGGTGACGGTGAAGGTGGCTTCGTCACTCCAAAGTACCTCAGACCACTGTTGAGGAGTCCAATTACGATATTTAAGTGCAAAATCCAGCCTACGTTTCTTCTGCCGCTTGGTAAGGATGGGTTTCTTAACCTGCCGGTGGCTACTGTAGCCCAGCTCGGCCACCCGCCTGTTGACTGTTCTTATGGACACCTCAGAAAGCAGACGTGTTTTTTTTTTCTTTCAATTCTCTAGCAGTTATGGTAGGTGTACTCTCTAGCTGCTTTTTGAGCACAGTCAAAGTACGTACAGATGTCTTCTTCGAGGGGCCAGGCCGAGGTTTAGCAGACGGTAACTCGACACCACCGTTGGCCTTGAAACGCTTCACCCAGTTTCTCACAGATCACTCACACCAACATTCGCCACTGTTTCTCTTGTCTGGAGGCATTGACGTCATGCTAACGGCTGGTACCCGGCATAATGCCGTGACGGAAAAAGACCCCCTGTAGATAGGCCATTGATTTTCGTCATAGCATTAAGGCGGGGCAGTCACCTAGCATAATGCCGTGACGAGCACCATATATATACATACATACATATATATATATATATATATATATATATATATATATATATATATATATATCTATATATATACATATATATATATACACAAGAGATTTATATATAAATCGTGATTCAAGTCATGAGTGACCTTGGACGCCGCTACATGACATCATGCCGTCGTTATCTTCGTCTTCTGCTCGAATTGAACTGACCTCTCCTTATTCGAAGCTGGGGTCCTCATAACCGCCGCCTTCTTAGACTCATGAAATGGTTCCTGTTGGAATTCAAAGAATCCACAGTATTCTCATCTCGCTTCACCCTCATCCCTTCCCCAGCCATCATCATTTTTCAATATCTCTCGCTCTTTCTTTCTCTCTCTCTCTCTCTCTCTCTCTCTCTTTCTCTTTCTCTTTGTAAGGATGTTGTTCTGTCTATGTGCCAGGTCATTTCCTTCAGCTGGGAGAAACGGCCACTTGTCCGAGGATGAAAGACTGCGACGGTCGTCATTGCAGACTTTGTTCTGCTTGGTGCCAGACGATTTTATTCAGCTGCCTGGTGTGCCCTTTTATCGGTAGCGGTGGACTGATGCTCTGTCCATCCGCTGAATGCCATGTTCCACTTCTTATCTGCCGCCAGGTGATTTTATTCATTTGGGTTCGGACAGGTTAGGTCTTAAGCCCAATGGCCTGTGCCTTTCTCCTCCCCTTCCATTTCTCCTTCCACTTCCATTTTGTCCGAAGAAGACAATACCCTGCCATCATTTATTACGCCTCAATATCCCCCCACCATATCGGCAGCGGAGGGGCGATGTTGGGTGGGGGGGCTTGGGGACGTCTCTCCCCTCTCCGTCAATACTGGAGAGGTGGGCGGCGGGGATGGGGTCGGGATCGGCGCAATCTTGTGTTACACCTGTGCGACGTCTCCTCTCTACCCGTTTTCCCAGAAAACCCCTTCTGCGCGCCCCACTCCGCACCTAGGGCCGATCAACTGCCTCTTCAACGCCAACTTTATCCTCATCTGCTTTTTCTTTTGTATCATTGTCATCTATACCATTTATGTTGTATTTGTGTGTATGGTCATCATCCTCTGTATGGTCTTCAATTTCTTCTGTATGGCCATCATCATCTTCATCTTCTGCATTATGGATTTTTCTTTTTATATTGCCTTTTGGCCGCTATCACCTTAGGCATCATCATCCTTCCCCTTTTCGGGCAGGGCACAAACCGCAAAGTGCGCCGTCGCAGCGAAGAGGTTAGGGACATAACAGTCGTTCAATAGCTCTTATAACTTTACATCAGTTTGCTACTACTGCAACTAATACTGTATTATCATCATCATCATTGTTATTATTATATTATTATTATTATTATTGTTGTTGTGTGATTTGTAAATGAAAAAGTAAACGATTCAGATGGACAACTTTTGATAGAAGTAAAAGCGGTAAGGGGAAAATGAAATGGATAGAGCGATCCAAGGATTTAATGAATGTTGTTAAAGACACCTGGGTTTTAGATGGGTGCCACATGGAATGTCTCACGAATAGAGGAAATATAGTAGAATGGTTATTGAAATTGTTCAGTGTGTGCTTAAAGGAGGGGAATGTGCCAAGGACGTTGTTTCCCCCTCGGTGATTGGGGCAAGAATGGTGAGTGGTGAATTGGTATTTATTATATACTTGAGTGTTCATCATTTAGGAGAACCCTCCTGCTCACAAATATCCTTACCAAATATCCTACAATTAATAGAAAACAGCTCTCCGCCCCATGCCTAATGGGAATTGAAGTCTTTGTTGAATACCTAGTGGCTGGCCAGCCCGTGCTTCATCCCATCTACTCGTACATCGCGGTGACGACGCCTGCCTAGACGAAACTGATATATTTTGTCAGTAAATATAGGCAGGGACTGTTTTTCTGGTTGAATTTTTTATGTTGTGCGATCGTTTGCTGTGAAATAATGCAACCAGATGTTCAAATCTTTGTTACTGAAGGAGTCACGTTTAGCAACTAAATAAAGTAGCCAGGCGGCAGCCAAGATTAGAGGGGTAAAGGGGCTCGGGTTCCGAATAGCGACTGTCATAACAGCGACTGTCAATAGAGCGACTTCACAATCGCGATTCTTTTAAAACAGCGACCATCACAACAGCGACCACATGATAGCGATTGTATTATAAGAGCGACTGTCATAACAGCGACATTATCGCATCAGCTGTCCTCCAAATGTTGCTATCATTATTATTTTTTTTTATCATTGAAAGAAAATATATTATTAAAATAATTAAAAAAAAATTACTTATACATCATTTCAGGTAACAATATTTTTTGCAAATATTGTGTGAAAATGAAATGAAATTTATGAAACAAATTATCTAAATTGAAATTATACAACTTTCATATGTGGACTAAGGTAAATGGTGTTATCATTGCACAAAAAGTTGCCTAACATTGATAACGTATTATAACAAGGAGTCTAGGGTTGGGTTGTTCAAAAACTAATTCTGGCGTTAGTTTATCTTGATGTTCATGATGCTTAATGTCAAGATAGATTTAACGCCAAGATAATGCAAAATTTTATTTTAAACAACCCAGTCCAGAAGTTCAACATCATGAGCATGCAGGAGGGGAGCGCATCGAATGTAGGATGTTTCGGCCACTGACATTTCGGCCAGAACTCTGCAGGGTAGGACGTTTCGGCCAGTCCTCCAAATGTTGCTATTATTATTTACTTGTTATTGAAAAAATATATATTATTAAAAGAATTAAGAAATATATATATATATATAATTTCAAGTGACAATATTTTTTGAACATACTATGTGAAAACGAAATTAAATTTGTGAAACAAATTATCTAAATTGAAATTATACAGTGCACCAAATTATCTAAATTAAAATTATACAGCTTTCATGTGTGGACTAAGGTAAATGGTGTTATTGTTGCACAAAAAGTTGCCCAACATTGATAACATATTATAACAAGGAGTCTAGTGTTGGGTTGTTCAAAAACTAATTCTGGCGTTAGTTTATCTTGATGTTCATGATGCTTAATGTCAAGATAGATTTAACGCCAAGACAATGTAAAAATTCGTTTTGAACAACCCAGTCCAGAAGTTCGACATCATTATGAGCATGCAGGAGGGGAGCGCATCGAATGTAGGATGTTTCGGCCACTGACGTTTCGGCCAGAACTCTGCAGGGTAGGACGTTTCGGCCAGTCCTCCAAATGTTGCTATAATTATTTACTTATTATTGAAAAAAAATGTATTATTAAAAGAATTAAAGAAATATATATCATTTCAAGTGACAATATTTTTGCACATACTGTGTGAAAACGAAATTAATTTTATGAAACAAATTATCTAAATTGAAATTATACAGTGCACCAAATTATCTAAATTAAAATTATACAGCTTTCATGTGTGGACTAAGGTAAATGGTGTTATTGTTGCACAAAAAGTTGTCTAACATTGATAACATATCATAACAAGGAGTCTAGGGTTGGGTTGTTCAAAAACTAATTCTGGCGTTAGTTTATCTTGATGTTAAAAGTCATGGTAACGCTCTGTGTTACCATGATGTTTAATGTCAAGATACATTTAACGCCAAGATAGTGCAAAAAATTATTTTGAACAACCCAGTCCAGAAGTTCAACATCATTATGAGCATGCAGGAGGGGAGCGCATCGAATGTAGGATGTTTCGGCCACAAACGTTTCGGCAACTGACGTTTCGGCAAGAACTCTGCATGGTACGACGTTTCGGCCAATCCTAAATGTTGCTATTATTATTTACTTATTATTGAAAGAAAAATATTATTAAAAGAATTAAAAAAACCGACGTAGGACGTTTCGGCCAGTCCTCCAAATGTTGTTATTATTATTTACTTATTATTGAAAGAAAATATATTATTAAAAGAATTGAAGAAATATCATTTCAAGTGACAATATTTTTTGCACATACTGTGTGAAAACGAAATTAAATTTATGAAACAAATTATCTAAATTGAAATTATACAGTGCACCAAATTATCTAAATTAAAATTATACAGCTTTCATGTGTGGACTAAGGTAAATGGTGTTATTGTTGCACAAAAAGTTGCCTAACATTGATAACATATAACAAGGAGTCTAGGGTTGGGTTGTTCAAAAACTAATTCTGGCGTCAGTTTATCTTGATGTTAAAAGTCGGTAACGCTCTGTGTTACCATGATGTTTAATGTCAAGATAGATTCAACGCCAAGATAGTGCAAAAAATTATTTTGAGCAACCCAGTCCAGAAGTTCAACATCATTATGAGCATGCAGGAGGGGAGCGCATCGAATATAGGATGTTTCGGCCACAGACGTTTCAGCAACTGACGTTTCGGCAAGAACTCTGCAGGGTACGACGTTTCGGCCAATCCTAAATGTTGCTATTATTATTTACTTATTATTGAAAGAAAAATATTATTAAAAGAATTAAAAAACCGACGACTGAGCAACCGACCAGTAAATTCACTTCAGTGAACTTATCTCACGAAGAGAACACAAACATGTAAACACAAACAAATAAATATGAGCGATAGAAACATAAGTCTGCGACCTTTTGAGCATATTTCATTCTGAACCTATCTCACAAAGTAAAAACAACTGAACGCGTAAATACAAACACGAAACCACAAGCAATTGAAACATAAGTCTGCGACCATTCTGACCGGTCGATAGTAAAGTCGCTATTGTTACAGTCGCTGTTATAATGCGGTCGCCATTAGGACAGTCGCCGTTTTGAAAGTCGCTCACCTGATTGCGTCGCCCTTATGAAGTCGCTATTATGACTGTCGCTGTTTTGACAGTCGCTATCCGGCCCGGATCCCGGGTAAAGGGACCCGTCTCATGTCGCGTTTAACGTGCGAAGATAAACAAACGGAATCGAGAATAACGCGAGATTACTTCGTCGTATCGTTCAAAACCGAGCACCGAATTTGGGTGTACATACATATACCAAGGCTTTTTTTTTTCCTTACCAGGGGGGTAGCCAAAAAGGACAAGGCACAAAAACATTCCCACCCATTTCATCCCCGAAAACACTCCACACCCCTCCACCCTCCCTCCCATCTTAGCACCTCCTAGATGACGGGTCATCCCTGCACCCTGTCCACTGCCCTGGGTCAGAAGCAGTGTCGCAGGACACAGCACATCCACAGCAAGGCCGCTTCATTAAATCGGCGACCCCCCCTCTCCGTCCCCCCATATAAAGGAGAGGACGGGGAGAAATCCCTTCGGGCTGCGTCAAAAATTTTTGCTCACACACACTACCTCACCCCCATTCCCCCGTCCATGGGGGTGTACAAACAGTAAATTCTAACTGTTGAAAGATACGTTTTTTCAGTTTGATCTTGTATTATCAACCTTTCAAATAGCAAGTTTAGACGATGATTTTCACAAATCAGAGCGCTCCGGACAGGAGCTTGTAAATAAACGGTGATTGGTCGAGCATCGGCAAAGGACAGCAACATATTCTTATGATGTCACAAATTGCCCCAACACAGATTTGTGACTTAAACGCCAGAGGTACCAAACCTTGTTATTTATTTATTTATTTTTATTTTGTATTTCTATAACCTTTGATGCACACATAGGTGAGAGAAACAAGGAAAAAAAGAGAAGAATGTGAAAATGAGAGTCGTGTAGCTGCCAGATGAACGATGTGTGGCTTTTTTTTAAGACATCAAATCGACAATAAATGAAAACCAGATTGGGGGGTGACCGAAAGCAAGATGACATTTTATTTTTCAAGTGTGTGCACACAAAAGCTAACACACACACACACACACACACACACACACACACACACACACACACACACACACACACACACACACACACACACACACACACCTCATGGCGCTGTGGTTAGAGCTCTGGCCTGCCACTACGGAGGTCCGGGTTCGATCCTCGCCCGGGGCTGAAATAATATCAGTATCGCAGCGCTGAGGGGTGTTACTCCAACTCTCGTGGGCGGGGAGTTGGGTGTGTGTGTGTGTGTGCAAGATCATAGCATTACCCATAGATCGGACCTACGAGCTCTGAGCTCTCTTTCAGGAGGGAAATAGCTGTCGATCACGAGTCCAACACGTGATCCAAAGACCAAGTGAATACACACACACACACACACACACACACACACACACACACACACACACACACACACACACACACACACACACACACACACACACACACACACACACACACAGGGCCGAAATCACGAGTCCAACACGTGATCCAAAGACCAAGGTGAATACACACACACACACACGCACACACACACACACACACACACACACACACACACACACACACACACACACACACACACACACACACACACACACACACGTCGGTCGAATTGACAGTGAAGTTTGGAACTCCAAGAAAAAATCAAGTTTCCTCGATCTCCACAACGAGGGAGTACCTTTGTTGTATTAGTAGGGAAGGGGAAAGCTCGTGGTGTAGTGAGGTGAAGAAAAAGGAGGAAGGAAATGAGGAAGGGGACGAACGGGCCCTGGACGTTAGAAGGGGTGTCAACAAGAGGTGTGCAGAACACACAGATGAGGTAGAACAGGGGAGCAGATGTGTCAAAAGCAGATATATAGATAATAGCAGCTCAATGGAAAGAGAAGATAACTGCTTTTTATGGATTTAATGATGGAGATGACAACCTCCCCCGACTAGTAAATCTACAAGAAAAACTAAAAAAAATGAACAAAGCATGGGAGGTTAGGTTTAACCAATTAACACTAGTTACCCAGAGTTGATAAACTGGAAGAACTAAAGAAGGAGAATCAAAACCTAACTGAAGAAATAGAAGAATTAAAAAGACAGTTAAAAGAAGTAAAAGATGAGAATGAGGAATTAAAGAAGAATAAGAGAATAAAAAGTCCATAGCAAAAGAAGCACAGGTTCGGAGAAAAGTCCAACAGAACAACAAAATTGCATTTAGAGATACAGTGACACAACAGATGAAAGAACAAACTAAGGACACAGTTATTAAAGTGATGAGAGAGATGGAGAATATAGTAAGAGGCTTAGCGGACAAAAAGAAATGTATAGTTATATTAGGGATGGAAGAGAAGCATAATCCAAATAGGACTACAAGAGTAAAAGAGAAGGAAAAGGTAAACAAGATATTAGAAGTAGTTCAAGAAGATGAACAAGAAACAGGGAAAGAAACTGAAGAAATATATAGAATAGAGAAATACAATGCAGATAAGACCAGACCAATTAAGGTTAAATTCAGGTTACAAACGACAGCAGAGAATATCTTAGCAAAAACAGGGAAACTACCAAACAGTGATCAATATAAACATGTATGGATAAAAAGAGAAATGAATAAAGAGGAAAGAGAGGACGAGAAATAAAGTTTAGAAGCTAAGGAAAAAACGAGTAAAGAACAGAGCCAGACAAAGAGAAATTCTATTGGAGAGTAGTGGATATGAAAGTGAGGAAATGGTTCATAGCAGAGAAAAACGGAAGGGAAACAGAAAACACGATGGAAGTAGCAGAAAATTAAAAGTGTTTTACACAAATATAGATGGCTTAATAACAGGCTTGAACGAACTGAATGATTACCTGAAGGAAAAAGAACCAGACATAATGGGAATTGTAGAGACAAAATTGAAAGGTCCATTACCACCCAACAGTGTAGGACATGGTGCATATAATTATTGGATTAGAAACAGAGAGGTAAAACAAGGAGGTGGAATTATGTTCCTGACTAAGAAGGATATAAATGTGAGGAATGTCACATATGGAAAGAATAGAGTAGAGATGATTATGATGGAAGTGGAGGACAGGGATGGGAAGAGCAGGAAGTTTGTGGTAAATTATGTGCCTCCTAAAACGGCTTCGTGGGAAGAGAGAGAACACAAAAGTATGCTAGAAGAGACAAGGATAACACTAAGATAAGGGAAGATGGAGGAAGAATAGTTATAATGGGTGACTTTAATTTAAAAGAAATCTGGTGGGAAGAGATGACAGTGAAGGGTGGAGACAACCTATGGAGAAATGTACTACTTGATATGATTATAGAACATACAATGATGCAATGGATACAAGAGAATACTAGGTATAGAAATGAGGATGAACCATCAAAACTGGACCTAATAAACACATCACAACCTGAAATAGTGGACAAGATTGAATATAAGACATCAATAAGTAAAAGTGATCACATATAGGTTGAACTGGAACTAAATGAGGAAAAATTACATAGATAAAAATGAACAATATAGAAAGGGAAGATTGATGTATGATTTTTTTTTTTTTTTTTATAAAATAAGAGAATTCTTTCAAAAAGCAGACTGGGAAAGGATACACAAGGAGGAAACAACAGTAGAAGAGAAATGGAATATTTTGACAAAAATTTATAAAGGAGTGGAAAAGTATGTTCCAAAACAAAAGCAAGAAAAAGGATATGTAAAGTGTTGGTACAACAAAAAATGTAGGGAGTTAAAAGACAAAAGGGATAAAGCTTGGATAAAATGGAAAAAAGACAAAAGACCTGAAAAATGGAAAATATATACTAGTTATAGAAATGAATATGTACAAGTGTGCAGAGAAGAAAAGAGAAAATATGAAAAAGATGTCATAGAAAAATGTAAAGATCAACCAAAACTATTTTACAGATTCGTAAACAACAAACTGAAAAAACAAGAATTAGAGAAACTACGACAAGGAGTTGAATGCACAGAGGAAATAGAAATGGCAGAAATTATGAACAAGCATTTTAAATCGGTGTTTACGAGGGAGAACATACAACCCAGAGATGTCGAGTGGGAGGAGAAAGTCCCCCCTATGAAAGATATAGAAGTAACAAGGAAAGAAATAATGAGTCACTTGAATAATCTCGATGTCAGAAAATCGCATGGACCAGATGAAATGGTAAACTGGATTTTGAGAGAATGCAGGAATGAACTAACAGACAAAATACATAGTTTAATAAGCAGTTCATTGAAAGAAGGAAAAGTTCCAGAAGATTGGAAAAAAGCGAATATAGTGCCAGTATATAAAGGGGGAAACAAGGAAGACCCTAATAAACATAGACCGGTCTCTCTTACAAGTACGATAACTAAAATTTGTGGAAGAAAGATCAAAATTAGATGGGTAAGGCATTTGGAAAAAAGTACTAAATCCAAGGCAATTTCGATTTAGACAAGGACGATCATGCGTCACAAACTTAATGTGTTTCTATTCAAGGCTAATAGATGTAATACAAGAGATGGATGGGCTGATTGTGCATTTCTAGACCTAAAAATGCTTTTGATAAGGTGCCACATAAGAAGTTGCTAAAGAATTTAGAAACTGCAGGATGAATACAGGGCAGACTGCTGAAGTGGATGGAAGACTTCTTGCATGAAAGAAAAATGAGAGTGGTGATAAGAGACAAACACTCTAATTGGTATGAAGTGATTAGTGGAGTTCCACAAGGAACAGTTCTGGCCCCAATAATGTTTGCTATATATATTAATGATATGGATAAAGTAATTGAAAGTTATATGAGCTTCTTTGCGGATAATGCAAAATTGTTGAAAAAAGTGAACACTGTAGAAGATAGTGAGTTGCTACAGAGTGATCTCAATAAAGTATGGGGATGGAGTAGGAAGTGGGAGATGGAATTCAATATTAAGAAGTGTAGTATAATGGGAATTTGGAAGCAAAAAAAGAATAGTGGGATCATATAAATTGGGAGACGAAGAAATTAAAAAAGTAGAAAACGAGAAGGACCTGGGAGTCATTATTATGAATAGTATGTCCCTGAGAAACATGTAAACACCATTTTTCGATAAACTTATAATTCAATAAGAACAATCTAAGTGGCATTTACATACTTGGACGAAGAAATGGTGAAGAAAATACTGGTTACTTTGATAAGACCAAGATTGGAGTATGCAGCGACGACGTGGTCACCAAGTACAAAAATGTATAACAAAACTTGAAAGAATACAGAGCAATTACGAAATTGGCACCAACACTCTCAGAACTATCATATGAGGAGAGACTAGCAAAACTTGAGCAACAGACATTAGAGCAAAGAAGAGAGAGAGAGAGGAGACTTGATAACTATTAATAGAATCATGAAAGGCATAGAAACTATTGATAGTGAGGATCTAATAAAATGGGATAGTAGAGATACAAGATGATACGGAAAGAAAATCAAGAAAGACATTTATAGAAAAGACCTGAAAAAGAACAGCTTTCCCCACAGGTTAATAGACGTTTGGAACAAGTTAGATGAGAATGTGGTGTGTGCAAAAACGATACACGAATTTAAAAACAGTCTAGATAAAACAAGATATGAAGACGGGACACCACGAGCATAGCTCCCCTTCCCGTAAAATACAACTAGGTAAATACAACTAGGAAAATACACACACACACACACACACACACACACACACACACACACACACACACACACACACACACACACACACACACACACACACAGTTACACGTATTTATACAGGTTTATAGCATGGTGAAAGTGTTGCTAACTCAATTTTAAGCCAAAGACCTGAGCGCGCAATCAACTTTGGGCGAGAAATTCAATCTGTTGGAAGAAGCGCGCAACACGTTGCGTGGGCCGTGGTGGTGGGGTGGGAGGGCACCTTTGCTCAGGCTCTCTGATCGATCACGGTTTGCATCATCCCAGAAAGGGTCAGGAGTAAGGATCACACACGCACACACACACACACACACACACACACACACACACACACACACACACACACACACACACACACACACACACACACACTGAACAAGACCCTTAGGCTTCAGAAATGATTGATTTTATTCATCCGCGTGGCACCCCTTTAGCAGTGAAGCTGTAGCTGACTATGAATACCCCTGTGGTGAACAGAGTCCCCCACATGTGCTTTACGCGATATTTTGGCTTATAGTATCCCCGCTGCAGAAATGAGATGGACATGGAATGTATATGTGTTGTAGAAACAGCTGGCCTTCGGCCTTGTATTACTTTTGTGTAGGTTAAGTCCATATTACGCCTCTACTACAGGCATTTGTATCCTCATGAAAGCACAAACTAGGCCCTGCCGAGCCATGTTTCGATCAGTCTGGGTCCTCCGCTACCTTTCAGTACGCAAGAATGGTATATAAGGAAACAAGCTTGGATCTCCATGTTCAGTTCTCTTCTGTACTTGTAACCAGCGGCGCGCGACCCAGGCCCACGCGGTCGCTTTTGCGGTTAGGGCAGCCTCGGAGCCCCGACCGCCGACCTATTCTAGGTCGACACTCGCACTAACCATAATAAAATCCAGCAACCCATTCGAGTCTCCTTCACTCCCTTGGCGCCAAAACACAAGTAACGTTCTCGTAATGTTACACCCCCTTCCTTTCGAAGCAGGCGGCACTTTGTATTCTGTTTGTCGCCAGGCGATTTTATTCATCTCGCTGGCACTCCGTCGGCCGGGAAGGGGCTGTAGCCTAATATCGATTAACCCCTTTCCTCTCCCTGCCACCCTTCTATGGGGTCTTTGCTATTAATTTATTTTTATTCTCTTCGTTTTCCAATTTATATATTTATTTATTTATTCGTTTAAATATTCAAGAATCAGTGAAAAAATAGTAAAAGAAATGTAGAAGGCAGATGTGGATGGAGTGAACAGTAAGGGGCGACCGAGGATGAGGTGGATAGATGGGGTAAAAGGGGTGTTGAGAAAGAGGGGGATGTCTGTTGATGAAGGGAGAAGACAGAAGATAGGGATGAGTAAAGAATGGTTGTGTATAGGTGGTGCTGTGATGCATGGAAGAGAGTGGGTGGGGGATGTGGTGTTAGGGAGTGGTTATGTGTAAATAATATTTACTAGGACGGTAACGAATAGAAGTGCAGAGGTAATTATTAAACTATCTAGCGATAGTTAGACCCATCCTTGACTATGCGGTACAGTTTTGGTCTCCGTCCTACAGAATGGACATAAATTCACTAGAATCATTACAGAGAAGAATGACCAAAATTATACATGGACTCGGAAATTTGCCTTACGAAGAGAGGCTTAGGCACCTAAGCTTACACTCTCTGGAAAGACGCAGAGTGCGGGGTGATCTAATAGAAGTGTTCAAGTGGATCAAAGGCTATAACAAGGGTGATGCAAACAAGGTCATCATAATAAAACAACAGGGCAGGACTCGCAGTAATGGGTATAAACTGGACAAATTTAGGTTTAAGAAGGAAATAGGCAAGAATTGGTTTACTAATAGGGTGGTCGACGAATGGAATAAACTTAGTAATGTAGTAAGCGCTGAAACTATCAGTTGTTTTAAAAAACGATTAGACAACTTTATAGATGGGGATGACAGGTGGTGATGGATACGGAGCTGCCTAGTGTAGGCCTTATGGTCTCTTGCAGTCTCCTTTTATTCTTATGTTCTTATGTTATTTTGACCGAGCCCGAAGGCATTTTCCCCCGTCTTCTCTTTTTCTGCATGACGGGACGGAGAGGGGGTTCGCTGATTAAATGAAGCGGCCTTGCTGTGGATGTGCTGTGTCTTGCCGCATTGCTTCTGACCCAGGGCAGTGGGCGCGATGCAGGGATGAACCGTCATCCAGGAGGAGCCAAGATAAGAGGGAGGGAGGGGGAGTGAATGGGAGTGGAATGGGTGGGAGTGGAATGGGTGGGAATGAAATGGGTGGGAGTGGCTACCTTTCTTGTAAGGGAAAAAAAGCCCTTGATATATATATATATACGTATATATATACATATATATACATATATATATATATATTTATTCATCACACACATACACACATACACACACACACACACACACATATATATATATATATATATATATGTATATATATGTATATGTGTATATATATGTATGTATATATACATATATATGTATATATAAATATATATATATATATATATCTATTTGGCACTCCTGATCGATTCTTGCACCAAACCTCGTGGCACCGCGCTCAGAGAGTCCTCCCACTCACCTCCTTTGAGTCTCCAACATTTGACATCTAAAAGACGGAGACGCCAGGCACTAAAACAAAACAAAACCTTTCAAAAAAGTGCGGCGTCTCTGTATTGAAGGTGCTGGGGAAAAAAATATGCGTCTCCACCCCCCCCCCACCCCCCATCCACACACCCTTTCCCCGCCCACCCACCTGTTACGGACTCCGACCCCAGGTGTGTGTGTGTGTGTGTGTGTATGTGTGTGTGTGTACGTGTGTGTGTGTGTGTGGCGTTACCTGCGCACGAATTGACATGTGAGAGGAGCTGTCATCCCGAGCAGGCAGGTGTGTTAACACGGTCGCGTGCCCTCCATTCCCCCTACTTATCTTCCACCAATCCCCCTCTCTCACCCTCCCTTTCCCCTCCTCCTCTCCCCTCCCCCCCTCTCCCCTCCCATCTCTCGCTTGATTACATGTTATTTAGGCCCATTCATTCTCTCTTTCCCTCTCTCCTCTCTCTCTCTATTTGCCTTATTTGTCTCTTCTTCCCTGTGTGTGTGTGTGTGTGTGTGTGTGAGTTTGTGTGTGTGTGTGTGTGTGTGTGTGTGTGTGTGTGTGTGTGTGTGTGTGTGTGTGTGTGTGTGTGTGTGTGTGTGTGTGTGTGTAAGGCCACAGCTATGACCACAGACCGGGTGATAGATACTGGAAACCCAGAGCTCTCATCCGGTAGGGCAATATCTGTCGATCACGAGTCGAACACGTGATCCAAGACTCCCCACCCCGACAGGACAGTATTTATTCCTTCACTAGAACGATAACTGCGCGGGGAATGTACCTTGAGGATGCTTTTGAACGTTTACTTGTATTTGCGTATTCTATTGATTTGCTGGTTTATTTATGATGTCTAGAAACTAAGAATATCTTCAGAGGTCCGTCGTGCATGTGTGTTGTGTACAGGACATAAGTCAAAGAACATATAGATTTATGTTATTTCCCACATCACATATTGATAAAGTTGATGAGACCGGGATGATTATATTTTATTTATCTATCTTATTTAATATAAATGATTATTTTTTAAAGTATTTATTTAATTCATTTATTTATTTATTCTTTCTTTTCAGGAATTAGTGAGGCGGTTCCGAGGACCCGACTATGGGAGGCGGACACATCTTGGCGACGGCCCTGGGCTGGCTGCTGGCGCTGGCCTTCCCGATGGGGCAGGCCTTTGCGCGCCATTTCTCCAGGGAGGGCGAATCTGGGTCCACTCAAACCTACTTGAAGGAGTTCCTCATGCCCGGAGTCACGCCACAAGTGGTGAGTCTCGTGGAAAACATTAAATGAAAAAGAAATCCTTCTGTTTCCCATAATAACTACGCTGCTGGTGTGAACTTTAATCTTGGTCACCCTTCCACACTTAGCATTCACATGCATTGACAGAACTACATACCTTCTCGGTTGATAAAGGAGTTCATCAAACCTTGAAGGAATAGTAAGACACAAAGAACGACGAATCTTTAATAGAATTATAATCATTTCATGTATTTCACATATATTTCGTGAACAGTATAATATACCGCTGTCTGAAATAGTTATCACACTGAGCTGTTTTCCCTCCAACCTTCGATTAATCGGCGATACCACCCACCTCCAGAACTTTTTCCGTCGACAAATCATCTTTTGATATAATGGAGGATTTTTTTTCCTCCAGCACATCAGATTCCTTCCCCGAAAGCTGCTATGGGCTGCAAATCTGCTCCAACAGTCGGAGGAAAATAGCCCTTTGTGTGATAGCTCCTTTGGGCCATTTGGTCTTGGTCTTCGTTTCGTTGAGTCGAGCTAGAAATGGGTAACGTTGCTTGCTCGGTGCGTAGTATGATGGGGGATAGGAATGGAAGGTGGGGAAGGGGAATTCACTGCACTCTATGCATATCAGTGTATCCCCTCATCAACTTGTCACTCAAAACCCGAATAAGAATTTATATTATATGATTTATATATATACAAACACACACACACACACACACACACACACACACACACACACACACACACACACACACACACACACACACACACACACACACACACACACACACACACAGGATGTGAAGAAATACAGTTTTCCGTATAGATGCATAATTATGTGGAATAGCTTAGAAGGTGATATAGCCCAACCTCAGACAATACATGACTTCATATCTAAATATGATAATTGGAAATCAAAGATATAGAGTTGGAACTGTACATGGTATGTCAGAAAATTAGAGAATAGGAGACGGGATCCAACAAACGTTACTCCTTTCCTGTATACTACAATAAGGTAAATGCAATTAGATAAATGCACACATGTATAAAGAATATGAAAAAATAAAGTTTTCCATATAGATGCATAAATACTTGAAATAGCTTAGATGATATAGTAGTTGAAATGATTGTTCGTAATGCGATCTAGTCGTAAGTCGAGTCAGCTTAAGTAAAAAATAACTTACGTACATTAGACTCTGTAATGATGTAATCGTTTTTAAGTCCTATCCAATCAACATTTCCTTAATTCATTCTTACCATAATCAACTGGTATAGTCAAAATGTGGTTCATTGTTGGTAGCTTGATAATATGAAATTATATCTTCTATACATCATTGGTAGCAGAAGGTCCAAGGTCTCAGGAGGTTCATTTGAACTATACCAGACAAATCAATATGACACATATTCAATACTGAGAGAACGGTGACACAACGAACGAAAATATAATGGTAGAGTGAATGAATTAAAGTTGATTATGATAAGAATTAATTAAGAAAAAATATTAGATAGGACTTAAGACGATTATATTATTACACAGTAATATAGATACGGTATTTTTGTTTTACTTTAAGTTGACTCGACTTACGACAACATCGCATTGTGAATAATCGTTTGGAACCGATAGGGGTAAGTCGACGATGATCTGTGTGTGTGTGTGTGTGTGTGTGTATATTCACTTGGTCTTTGGATCACGTGTTGGACTCGTGATCGACAGCTATTTCCCTCCTGGAAGAGAGCTCAGAGCTCGTAGGTCCGATCTATGGGTAATGCTATGACCTTGCACACACACACACACCCAACTCCCCGCCCACGAGAGTCAGAGTAACGACCCGAGGCACAGCGATACCGAAATAATTTCGGCCCTGGGCAGGATTCGAACTGGCTACTGGGAGCACTTCTGCTTCCCAGTTCAGCGCTCTACCAACTGTGTGTGTGTGTGTGTGTGTGTGTGTGTGTGTGTGTGTGTGTGTGTGTGTGTGTGTGTGTGTGTGTGTGTGTTTACCCAATTGTAGTATACAGGAAAGGAGCAACCCTCGTTGGGTCCCATCGCCAACTCATCAATTGTATCATACTTAACTTCAAATTAATACAGTTACAAATTAATCTATATCCTTGATTTGCAATGATTATGTTTAGATTTGTATTCATGTATTGTTCAGGCTTGGGCTATATCACCTAAGCTATTGTTCCAAGAAATGCCGGTATGCTTTTGTACTTGCCCTTGAGAAATATTGTATACTAGTATGCTTACGCGCATGCATTGGTTACTCCGCGTCAGATCTTGGTGGAAGCAGCAAGCATCAACGGACCACCTATTGTGTGATCTGACCCTCGGTCAAGTTGGCTTGGCCTGAGGTTCAACCGCCGAGAACACCTTCATCTCAGCCGGAAAATTCAACCATATAAAAGATAGTAGTTATAATTCATCACTTCCTGTATATAAAAATTTATATAGAGTTAAAATAGATACTGATTGTCCTTACTCAGTTCCATATTGTAAATATTTGTAAATAGACAGACAGATGTTTGAAATTGTAAGTGTAATGTATTGTTGGCAATCGCCACGCATTTTCTTCGTTACCCCCGTTGATGGAAAGCACCAGTCACCGAGGCGACGCAATAAAGAGAACAAAAAATGGTTGATCCCCAACGCCTCCAACCAGTGTAACAGAACAACACTAGTCTACGCTATGTCCAAGTATTTATGTATATATATGGAAAACTGTATTTCTTCACATTCTTTAGAAGTTGTGTATATATATATATATATATATATATATATATATATATATATATATTATATATGTATATATATTATATATATGTTTGTGTGTGTGTGTATATATATATATATACGTGTGTGTGTGTGTGTATATTTACAAAGGAGGATTTACAAAAGAGTATGCCGACAGGAGACCTTTTGGTCCATAACTAGGTCCGATGAAAAAAAAGTATATATATATATATATATATATATATATAATAAATAAATAGATACATAAATTGAAAATATAATAATATAAATAGTAATGAATAAAATAAGTAAAGTTAAATGATAAACAAACAGGTAAATAGTAAATAGTAATAAATTGACAGATTAATAATAAATGATAATGAAATAATAAACAGACAAATAATAACAAATAAGTAAATAATAAATGGCAGGTATTACAGCATCTTGCTTAGGTGGTTATATAAATGAATCTTAAAGCTTCGAACTGAATCACATTGCACTGCCTCTGCAGGAACTTTATTCCATTCCTTAACTACACGGTTGATGAAGTTGTTTCTACCCACTTCTAAATTAAATCTATTTCCTGACAGTTTGAGACCATTATTTCTTGTCGGAATTTCGTGAAAATTTTGTCACTTTTGATGTCAATTCCCTTTAGAATCTTAAAGACCTGCATCAAGTCACCTCTGAGTTTACGTTTTTTAGGGAAAACAGATTCATATGTTTTAGTCGATTTTCGTATGATTTTTTATATTTGGAATTAGTTTTGTGGCTCGCTGTTGTACTTTTTCCAATCTGTCATTGTCTTTAATGAGATTCGGTGACCATACGGAAACAACATATTTCAATTGTGGACGAACTATATATATATATATATATATATATATATATATATATATATATATATATATATATATATATATATATATATATATATGTATAGTTCTGAGGTTTATTTGTTTTCTTTTGTCCCACACGCTCATATATGCACTTAGGGCTACATTACTGAATGTTCTTTTAAATAATAACAATATCATATTAATACTGTACCAAGATTTAGGGCATGACTGTATGATTAAGTGTTTGCGGTCGTATTAATTACCGACAACTGCCGACAACTCCGATGATAGCTGTTTTTAGTTAATAGTGGCATAAACAAATTATTTGTGTCGTAGTTTATCGTTTCTGTAATGTTCAAATCATTTGGCCGCATCTATATCGAGATAAGATGTGATACACTACCGACAACTCTACGTGATCTTCGAGACGCCATGAACTTCCTGGGAATTCGTATTGTCGGTCAAGTTAACATATATACGGCATATCGGAAATCTTGATTCTTAATATTGACATGGCCACATCATTTCAGACGTGCAGATATGATGAAATGTGGTATAATAATGATAATAATACATACATACATACATATGTATGTATGTATTATTATTATTTCAGACGTGCAGATATAATGAAATGTGGTATAGTAATAATAATAATGATGATGATGATGATGATGATGATGATGATAATGTGGACGTGATGGGAGTTAACCGTAGTAACAGAACTCCCTCGTAGCTCAGGTTTTTCGGTAAGATTAAAACGTACTCATATAAGACGGTGCATTTTGTCTTAGTCCTACTCCTACTACTCAACATTAAAGATAGGTCCATCCTGAGACTTCCATTAGTTCTTCTTCCACAACGGGTCTTGTTATTACCGTCCGGTACTGTCCAGAGCCGTCCGGACACCGTCCAGTACCTTTAGGACAAACAACATACAAGTTAACATGATGCTTGTTTTTGTGGTGAAAATTATTTCTGATAAATCATAAAGAAATATTTTTCTCTGCCGTCAAACCCTGTCCCAAACTGCCGACGCTTACCAGTCGATCGACAAGTAACATATTTGAACTGACAAGTAACTCAGAATGACCGACAAGTAGCATATACAATTTCCAACACAAAAACAAGCATTATGTTAATTTATATGTTGCTTGTCGGTCATATTGAGTTATTTGTTGGTCCAAAGATGCTACTTGTCGGCAATTGGTATGACCTTATCTAGACGGTAACATACGGTGTCCGGACGATGTCCTGGTATCTCCGGACGATGTCCGGATGACTGTATGGTACCTGAAGGCTCTGGACGGCCACTAGCATGACCGTCCTCAACAAACATAAACAAACTTGGCGTCTCGAAGCTTGCGTCGAACTACGAGTTGTCGGTGGTGTATTACATCTTGAATATCGGTATTGATGCGGCCAAATGCTTTAAAACTTACAGGTACGATATAATATAACAGATAATTTATCTATGCCATTGTTAACTGAAAACTATAAATATCATTGGAGTTGATGGTACATACATATACCAATTTTTTTCCCCATTACAAAGGAGGTTGCCAAAAAACAAAGACATCAAATTCACACCCACCCATACCATCCCCACGTACTCACTCCTATTCAAACCTCTTCCTTCTTGGATGACGGGTCATCCCTGCATCTTGTCCACTGGGCTGGGTCAAAAGCAGTGTCGCAAGACACAGCACATCCACAGCAAGACTGCTTCATTAAATTGGCGACTACCCCTCTCCGTCCTTCATGCAGAAAAAGAGAAGACTGAGAGAACTCCTTTGGGCAGTGTCAAGTCATTTTTTCACACATATTCCCTCAACCACCCATCCCCCACCCACTCCCTTTTTATGCATCACAGCATCATCCATATACAACCATTCTCCATTCATCGGTATCTTTTGTCTTCCCAATTTTTTCCTCAACAGACATTCCCTTCTTTCCCAATGTCCCTTTTACCCCATCCATCCATCTCATCCTTGGTCACCCCCCTCATGTTCACTCGTACCTTTGCCTTCCACACCTCTTTTACTAATCTTTCTTCACTCATTCTTTCCATGTGTCCAAACCATCCCAATACTCTTTCATCAACCCTATCTTTCAACTCCCTCTCCACCCCTGTTTTCCTCACCTTGTTTTCCTGTCCAGTCTAGTAACCCCTATCATACTTCTCAGGCACCTCATCTCATACACATTCAATCTCCTCTTTTCCTCTATTATGTTCCATGTTTCTGCTCCATACAGTGCTGTCGGCACAATCACTCCTTTATACAATCTCCTTTTACCATCCATTCTCAAATGTCTATTTCTCATTACACTTTTTAATCCTCCAAGGCATTTACTTGCTTTTCTCAACATTCTACCTCCACCTCCACTCCTCCCTTTCCCGCCACATTCGCACCCAAGTATTGAAAAATATCCCTTAATACTCACTTCCAGTCTGCTGCCACTTTCTCCCTTTGTACATCTTATCACCTTTTACCCACATTTATCTTCAACTTCTTTTGCACACCTTCCCAAACTTTGTCACTAACTTCCTCAATCCCTCTGATCCTGCCACAAGTGCAGTGTTGTCAGCAAACAACAACTGGCTTATATCCTACTTTTCTCCATTTTCTTTAACCGTCTCCAATTCCCGACCCATTACCCTTGCATTTACCTCTCACACCACCCCATCCATGTATAAATTGAACAGCCAAGGCGACATAACACAGCTGTGGCAAAGTCCCACCTTTACCTCAAACCACTCACTGTATCCATTTCTAATCCTATGACAAGCTCTACTATTGTAGAAACTCTTGACTGCTCTTAACAGTTTTCCTCCTATCCCATATATCTGCAATACCTCCCTCAGTGTCTTCCTGTCTACCCTGTCATAAGCCTTTTCCAATTCCATAAAGGCCCAAAAAACATCCTTACATTTTCCTAAAGCTTTCTCACATATCTCTCTTACCACAAAAATCTGATCCATGCAACCCCTGCCTGTCCTAAACCCACACTGTTCCTCACCAATTACTCCCTCTGTACCTCTCCTAATCCTCTCAATCATAACCCTCCCATAAGCCTTCCCAACAACAATTAACAAACTGATCCCTCTGAAATTACTACACTCACACTTGTCCCTTTTTCCCTTGTAAAGTGGAACTATACGGGCATTTTTTCAGTCTTGCAGCACTCTACCCTCTATTAAACAAACATTAGATAATCTCACCAGCCAGTCCACCAGTTGATGGTAATCCTTGGTAATTAATATGACCCTTTATTTATATACATTACATTCAACACACGGAACCTATGGACAGATGGCTTTAACAGACTAGTAGTTCTCCACTTTAGTCTGTAGTTTCTGGGTTCATCTGTATAGTATAGTGTCTTTGTCATGCTATGATGTAAAAAATTCTAAGTTGTTTATCTCCACAGCATGATGCTTACTGGTGTACTGCCATGGCCCTGAATGAGACAGTGGAAGAATGGGTCATCAAATATGAGCCCATAGCTTCAGCCAATCGTGCCCACCACATGTTGCTGTTTGGCTGCACTGATGTAAATGGAGCATATTTTAATAATGGCTGGTGGTATGTATTCACCAAAATAATGTATATTTTCCAGTTAATACTTTCATCATGTAGACCCTTGTCCTGGAATTTTTACTGCATGCATCTATGTAGTTAGTACAGTACTTAATGGATCCCTGTGGACCACAATCATACATCATTTGTCAATAGAGGAATTTTTTTTTTTTTTTTTCCTTCTATCTTCCATCCTCCTTTCCATTTTTCAATGCCTCTATTACTTTATGGGGTAGAAACATGGAACATAAGAAAGGAAGAGTTTGAATGTGTTTGAGATGAAATGCGTGAGAAGTATGGTAGGTGTTACTAGGCTGGATAGAGTGAGAAATGAGGAGGTTAGGAGGAGAGCATGGGTGGAAAGGGAGTTGGGAGATAGAGTGGATAGTTTAGTATTGGGATAGTTTAGAAACATGGAAAGAATGAGTGAAAATAGATTAGTAAAACTGGTATGGAAGGCAGAGGTGGAAGGAAGGAACATGAGGGGACGACCAAGGATGAGATGGATGGATGGGGTAAATGAGGACAATGTGGAGAATGATTGTGTATGGATGATGGTGTGGTGCACGGAAGGGAGTGGTGGGGGATAGGGGGAGGGAATATGTGTGAATGATATTTTGATGCAGCCTGAAGAGATTTCTACCCGTCTTCTTTTTTTCTGTATGAGGGGACAGAGAGAGGGGTTGCCGATTAAATAAAATGACCTTACTGTGTATGTGCTGTGTCTTCCCACATTGCTTATGACCCAGAGTAGTGGGTGAGATCCAGGGATGACCCATCATCCAGGAGGAGCCAAGATAAGAGGGAGGGAAGGGGTGAATGTGGGTGGAGTATGTGGGGATGGAATGGGTGGGAGGGAATTTTATGCACCTTTTTTTTTTTTTCTTTCTTTTTTTTTCTTTTTCTTTTTGATACCTCCTTTGGAAGAGGAAAAAAGCTGTTGGTATATGGTAAGAATACTGCCACTCTATACCCATGTATGTGACAGAAATCAGCTAAATGAAGTAGAGTGAGTGATAGGAATCCCCCTCCCTTTGCTTCATTAAATAGTCAAGATATCCAGCTCAAGAATACTGTATTTGTTATTCTTTAAATAGAATAATTGGTAAATTTCTCAAAGTAGGCCTAATCATCTGTTTTGTGAAAATATGGAGCATGAATTTGTGGAAAGTGATATAACTTAGTAGCAATTACCATGGAACTAAGTTGTTCCAGAAAAACCTATTGAATATTCCATATTGAAAATGGATACAACTCATATATACATACATATACCAAAGGCTTTTTCCCCCTACATGGGGGGGTAGCCAAAAAGAAAAAGGCATAGAAACCACTCCCATCCATTCCATTTCCTATATATTCCTCTTCCCTCCACCCTCCTCCCTCCCTCTTATCTTGGCACCTCCTGGATGACGGGTCATCCTTGCATCCTGTCCAACTCAATTTACATTTATTTTCCCTTCATCTTGTAGTCATTATTCAAATATTCTAATATGTATTATGAATATGGTATTTACATCCTTGAAGTATTTTAATGAAAATGTTTATGGAAAAAGTGGTAATTTAATTTTTCCCAAATATTCCATGCCAAACTAAAGATGTGTTATATGGCAGTGCATGTTCATGTGGCATGTGTGTAATAGGCATATGCAGTATTTGCATACAAAATTAATTTGTCTTCAATCAGTTGATAACCACTTCTTTCTACAGGGATTGTGGTCACCATGGTGTGTGCGCAAATGGTAGGATCATGTATGCATGGGCCAAGAATGCGCCCTCCACACACTTACCTCCTGACGTTGGGTTCCGCATAGGGGGTACATCAGGTATTCGTTACCTGACATTACAGATTCACTATGCAAATCCTTTGGAGGACGGGATCAAGGACCACTCAGGACTTCAGATGACCATGACACAAATTCCGTGAGTTCAGGGCTGGATGTTCTTGTAGTTGGGGGTTTAAGAGGCAAAACTCTTCAATTGAATGAACCATTCTTGGATGGGGAGGATGGGGGCTGGGGTGTCTTCATTGGAATGAAATAGTTTGCCATTTAACTAAATTACTCTAGAATATGTCATTCATTAATCTGCAAAATGTGTATGATTGAATGGATACAGGAACAAAGTGGAAATGCTGTAAATGGGGTGAAGGAGAGAAAATAACAGTGGTGGAATATTTGTACAGTAGAGGAAAGGTGTTTGTTAGGGTGTGTGTAGAGGAGATGGAATAGTTCAGTGGGGTGGTAGGGATTCATTATGTCACAATGGCTCATAAGAATTATGTACGCACACACTCACTTTTCCTTCTACTTCTCACTCAAAGAAGGATAAGTACCACAAGTTTGGAAAAATGCAAATATTGTACCAATATACAAAGGAGGAGACAAAGAAAATCCAACAAACTATAGATCTGTATCCCTTACAAGCACAGAGGCAAAAATATGCAAAAAAGTTATTAGGAATAAATGGATTAAACACTTGGAAGAGAACCAAATTCTAAATCCTAAACAACTTGGTTTTAGAAGTGGAAGATCATGTACCACAAACTTGATATGCTTTTACTCAAGATTAATAGAAATAATACAAGAAACAGATGGATGGGCAGATTGTGCTTTCTTGGACTTACAAAAGGCTTTTGACAAAGTACCACACAAAAAGCTACCAAGAAAAATTGAAATAATAAGTGGAATACAAGGAAAGTTATTGGAATATATGAAAGCTTTCTTGAACAGGAGAAAAATGAGGGTGGTACTTAGAGACAAGAACTCAAATTGGAAAGATATGATATGTGGAGTCCCACAAGGCTCTGCACTGGCTCTGATAATGTTTGCCATATATATAAATGACATGGATGAAGGTGTGGAATGTTATATGAACTTCTTTGCAGATGATACAAAACTACTAAAGATAGTAATTACAGAGGAATACTGCAAATCACTTCAAGAAGACCTGGACAGAATCTGGAAATGGAGTCAGAAGTGGGAAGTGAACTTCAACATCAAGAAATGTAGTATAATGGACTTTGGAAAAAGCAAAAATAGAATATTGGGTCAATATAAAATTGGTACAAAGGAAGCTAAGAAAGTCAACTTGGAAAGAGACATAGGATTAACTATCTCTAATGACATGACACCAGACAAACATGTCAACAAATTAGTTGGAGAAACTTTTAACTTATTAAGATAAATGAAAGTAGCCTTTGACTACATGGATGAAGAAATGGTAAAGAAAATATTAGTCACACTGATAAGACCAAAACTGGAATATGCTGCAACACTATGGACACCTAGTTAAAAGAAATAAATAAATAAAGAAACTAGAAAGAATTCAAGAGCAATGACAAAGATGGCACCAGTACTCTCTAATTTGACATACGAACAAAGATTGGATAAACTAAATCTACCAACCCGGTAACAAAGAAGAGAAAGAGGTGATTTGATAACCATCTACAGAATTATGAAAGGGATGGAAATTCTTGATAGAGACAACTTATTAAAGTGGGACAAGAAAAACAAGAGGACAAGAGAAGAAACTTAAGAAGGACAGTTACAGAAGAGATCTGGAAAAGAATAGCTTCCCACACAGAGTAATAGATATCTGGAACAAAGTGAATGAGGAAACAGTGCTAAAATTATACAAGATTTTAAGAACAAACTGGATGTGGAAAGATACAAAGGTGGATCACTACGAGCATAGCTCTCTTCCTGTAAAATACAACTAGGTAAATACACACACACACGGGGAAACAATGAGTGCCGAAACTATACAAAGTTTTAAGAACAAACTGGATGCGGAGAGATACAAAAGTGGGTCACTACGAGCATAGCTCTCGTCCTGTAAAATACAA
This sequence comes from Oratosquilla oratoria, assembly GCF_046742065.1. Taxonomy (NCBI): domain Eukaryota; kingdom Metazoa; phylum Arthropoda; class Malacostraca; order Stomatopoda; family Squillidae; genus Oratosquilla; species Oratosquilla oratoria. The sequence continues at coordinate 53,471,431 of NC_134792.1, read as the reverse complement.
CTAGGTAAATACACACACACAGGTACAAAGATGAGTCATTATGAGCAGAGCTCCCTTCCCGCATAATACAACTAGATAAATACACACACACAAACACACACCGGTCGAAGTGACACCTAAGTTTGGAAGTCCAAGAAAACTTCAAGTTTCGTCGATATCAACGATGAGGGAGTACCTGAGTTGTATTAGAAGGGAAGGGGAAAGCTCATGGTGTAGTGGGAAGGTGAAGAAAAAGGAGAAGGGGAGACATTATTGAGGAAAATGGAAGGAAATGAGGAGAAGGACGAATGGGCCCCAGACATCAGAAAGGGTGTCAACAAAAGATGTACAGAACACACAGATGAGGTAGAGCAGGGGAGCAGAGGTATCAAAAGCAGAAATATAGATGATAGCAGCTCAATGGAAAGAGAAGATAATTGCTTTTATGGGTATAATGAGGGAGGAGATGACAACTTCCCCCGACTAGTAAATCTAGAGAAGCTAGAAAAAATGAATGAAGCATGGGAGGTTAGGTTTAACCAATTAACACTGGTTACACAAAGAGTTGATAAACTGGAAGAACTAAAGAAGAAGAAACAAAACCTAACTAAAGAAATAGAAGAATTAAAAAGACATTTAAGAGAAATAAAGGATGAGAATAAGGAATTAGAGGAATAATAAAGAGAATAAAGAGTCCATAGCAAAAGAAGTGGTTGGAAAAAAGTACAAGAGAACAATAAAATTGAATTTAGAGATATAGTGAAACAACAAATGAAAGAACAAACTAAGGACACAGTTATTAAAGTGATGAGGGAGAAGGAGAATATAGTAAGAGACTTAGTGAATAAAAAGAAATGTATAATTATATTAAAGATGGAAGAGAAGCATAATCCAAATAGGACTACAAGAGTAAAGGAGAAGGAAAAAGTAAATAAGATATTAGAAGTAGTTCAAGAAGATGAACCAGAAACAGGGAAAGAAATTAAATATATAGAATAGGGAAATACAATGCAGATAAGACCAGACCAATTAAGGTTATATTCAGGTCACAAACAACACCAGAGAATATCTTAGCAAAAACAGGGAAACTAGCAAAAAGTGATCAATATAAACAGGTATGGATAAAAAGAGAGATGAATAAGGAGGAAAGGGAGGATGAGAAAGCAAAAAGACTAGAAGCTAAGGGAAAAAAACGAGAACAGAACAGTCAGACAAAGAGAAATTCTATTGTAGAGTAGTGGATATGAAAGTGAGAAAATGGTTCATAGCAGAAAAAATGGAAGGGAAACAGAAAATACAATGGAAGTAGCAGAAAACTAAAAGTGTCATACATAAATATAGATGGCCTAATAACAGGCTTGAATGAACCAAATGATTACCTGAAGGAAAAAGAACCGGATATAATGGGAATTGTAGAGACAAAATTGAAAGGTCCACTACCACCCAACAGTGTAGGACATGGTGCATATTATTATTGGATTAGAAACAGAGAAGTAAAACAAGGGGGTGGAGTTATGTTCCTGACTAAGAAGGATATAAATGTGAGAAATGTCACATATGGAAAGAATAGAGTAGAGATGATTATGATGGAAGTGGAGGACAGGAATGGGAAGAGCAGGAAGTTTGTGGTAATTTATGTGCCTCCTAAAACGGCTTCATGGGAAGAGAGAGAACACAAAAATATGCTAGAAGACACAAGGATAACACTAAATAAGATAATGGAAGATGGAGGAAGAATAATTATAATGGGTGACTTTAATTGTAAAGAAAATCTGGTGGGAAGAGATGACAAAGAAGGGTGGAGACAACCTATGGGGAAATGTACTACTTGATATGATTATAGAACATACAATGACGCAATGGATACAAGAGAAGACTAGGTACAGAAATGAGGAAGAACCATCGAGACTGGACCTAATAATCATATTAGAACTTGAAATAGTGGACAAGATTGAATATAAGACACTAAGTAAAAGTGACCACATATTGGTTGAACTGGAACTAAATGAGGAAAAATACATGGAAAAAAACAATATAGAAAGGGAAGATTGATGTATGGAAAAACAAATTTTGATAGAATAAGAGAATTCTTTCAAAAAGCAGACTGGGAAAGGATACACAAGGAGGAAACAACAGTGGAAGATATATGGAATATTTTGACAAAAGTTTATAAAGGAGTGGAAAAGCATGTTCCAAAACAGAAACAAGAAAAAAGATATGTGAAGTGCTGATACAACAAAAGATGTAGGAAGTTAAAAGACAAAAGGGATAAAACTTGGATAAAATGGAAAAAAGACAAAAGACCTGAAAAATGGAAAATATATACTGGTTATAGAAATGAATATGTACAAATATGCAGAGCAGAAAAGAGAAAATACAAAAAAGATGTCATAGAAAAATGTAAAGATCAACCAAGACTATTTTACAGATTCGTAAACAACAAACTGAAAAACAAACAAGAATTAGAGAAACTACGACAAGGAGGAGTTGAATACACAGAGGAAATAGTAATAGCAGGAATTACGAATAAGCATTTTAAATCGGTGTTTACAAGGGAGAACATACAACCTAGTGATATTGAGTGGGAGGAGAAAGTCCCCCCTATGAAAGAGATAGAAGTAACAAGGAATGAATTCATGAATCACTTGAGTAATCTCGATGTCAGAAAATTGCATGGACCAGATGAAATGGCAAACTGGATTTTGAGAGAATGAAGGAATGAACTAACAGGCAAAATACATAGTCTAATAAGCAGTTCATTGAAAGAAGGAAAAGTTCCAGAAAACTGGAAAAGAGCAAATACAGTACCAATATATAAAGGGGGAAACAATGAAGATCCTACTAACTGTAGACCGGTCTCCCTTACAAGTACAATAGCTAAAATTTGTACATACATACATACATATACCAAGGCTTTTTCCCCCTTACAAGGGAGGTAGCCAAAAAGGGAAAGGCATAAAAACACTCCCACCCATTTCATCCCTAAATACACTCCACACCCCTCCCACCCTCCCTCTCATCTGAGCACCTCCTGGATGACGGGTCATCCCTGCACCCTGCCCACCGCCCTGGGTCAGAAGCAGTGTCGCAAGACACAGCACATCCACAGCAAGGCCGCTTCATTTAATCGGCGACCCCCCCTCTCCGTCCCCCTCTGCATATAAGGCGAGGACGGGGAGAAATCCCTTCGGGCTGCGTCAAAATTTACTCACACATACTACCCCGGCCCCCACCCCCCCGCCTATTCCTCCTCATGCACTCACAACATCATCCATATACAACCATTCTCCACTCACCTCTGTCTTCCGTCCTCTCCCTTCCTTCCTCAACAGACATTCCCCTCTTCCCCAAAGCCCCCTTCACCCCATCCATCCACCTCATCCTAGGACGTCCCCTCATGTTCACTCCCTCCACATCTGCCTTCCATACCTCTTTTACTAGTCTTTCTTCACTCATTCTTTCCATGTGTCCAAACCATCCTAATATTCTTTCATCAACCCTATCTCCCAAATCCTTTTTCACCCCTGTTCTCCTCCTCACCTCCTCATTTCTCACTCTATCCAGCCTAGTAACCCCCACCATACTTCTCAGACACCTCATCTCAAACACATTCAAACTCCTTCTCTCTTCTTCTCTTATATTCCACGTTTCTGCCCCATACAGTGCTGTTGGTACAATCACTCCTTCATACAGTCTCCTCTTCGCATCCATTCCCAAATGTCTATTCCTCATTACACTCTTTAAACCACCAAGGCATTTACTCGCTTCTCTCAATCTACATTCTACCTCCACCTTCACTCCACCTTTTCCTGCTACACTTGCACCCAAGTATCTAAAACTATCCACTTCCTCCAGTCGCTCTCCCTTAATGTTCACTTCCAGTCTACTGCCACTTTCACCCCTTGTACATCTCATCACCTTACTTTTATCCACATTTATCTTTAGCTTTCTTCTATCACATACTCTCCCAAACTCTGCCACCAGCTTCCTCAATCCCTCCTCTGACCCTGCCACAAGTGCAGTGTCGTCCGCAAACAACAGCTGGCTCACCTCCCACTTTTCTCCATTTTCTTTAACCATCTCCAATCCCTAGCATTCACCTCTCGCACCACCCCATCCATGTATAAGTTGAACAGCCAGGGCGACATAACGCATCCTTGACGAAGTCCCACCTTTACTTCAAACCACTCACTCTCTCCATTTCTAATCCTGACACATGCTCTACTACTCTCATAAAAACTCTTGACAGCTCCCAAAAGCTTTCCTCCTATCCCATAAATCTGCATAACCTCCCACAGTGCCTTTCTGTCTACCCTATCATAAGCCTTTTCCAGATCCATAAAAGCTAAAATTTGTAAAAGAAATATAAAAATTAGATGGGAAAGGTATTTGGAAAAAACGTACTAAATCCAAGGCAATTTGGATTTAGACAAGGATGATCATGCATCACAAACTTAATGTGTTTCTATTCAAGGCTAATAGATGTAATACAAGAAAGAGATGGATGGGCTGATTGTGCATTTCTAGACCTGAAAAAAGCTTTTGATAAGGTACCACATAAGAAATTGCTAAAGAAATTAGAAACTGCAGGAGGAATACAGGGCAAACTGCTGAAGTGGATGGAAGACTTCTTGCATGAAAGAAAAATGAGAGTGGTGATAAGAGACAAACACTCTAATTGGGATTAAGTGATCAGTGGAGTTCCACAAGGAACAGTTCTGGCCCCAATAATGTTTGCTATATATATTAATGATATGGATAAAGTAATTGAAAATATGAGCTTCTTTTCGGGCAATGCAAAATTGTTGAAAAAAATGAACACTAGAAGATAGTGAGTCGCTACAGTGATCTCAATAAAGTATCATATGAAGAGAGACTGGCAAAACTTGAGCTACAGACATTAGAGCAAAGAAGAGAGAGAAGAGACTTGATAACTATGGAATCATGAAAGGCATAGAAATTATTGATAGAGAGGATCTAATAGAATGGGATAGAGATACAAGAGGACACAGAAAGAAAGTAAAAAAAGACAATTATAGAAGAGACCTGAAAAAGAACAGCTTTCCCCACAGGATAATAGACGTTTGGAACAAGTTCTATGAAAATGTGATGTGTGCAAAAACAAAACAGGAAATTAAAAACAGTCTGGATAAAACTTGATATGAAGACAGGACACCACAAGCATACCTCCCCTTCCTGTAAAATACAACTAGGTAAATACATATATATATATATATATATATATGAGAGTAGTAGAGCTTGTGTCAGGATTAGAAATGGAGAGAGTGAGTGGTTTGAGGTAAAGGTGGGACTTCGTCAAGGATGCGTTATGTCGCCCTGGCTGTTCAACTTATACATGGATGGGGTGGTGCGAGAGGTGAATGCTAGGGTAGTGGGTCAGGGATTGGAGATGGTTAAAGAAAATGGAGAAAAGTGGGAGGTGAGCCAGCTGTTGTTTGCGGACGACACTGCGCTTGTGGCAGGGTCAGAGGAGGGATTGAGGAAGTTGGTGGCAGAGTTTGGGAGAGTATGTGATAGAAGAAAGCTAAAGATAAATGTAGGTAAAAGTAAGGTGATGAGATGTACAAGGGGTGAAGGTGGCAGTAGACTGGAAGTGAACATTAAGGGAGAGCGACTGGAGGAATTGGATAGTTTTAGATACTTGGGTGCAAGTGTAGCAGGAAAAGGTGGAGTGAAGGTGGAGGTAGAATGTAGATTGAGAGAAGCGAGTAAATGCCTTGGTGGATTAAAGAGTGTAATGAGGAATAGACATTTGGGAATGGATGCGAAGAGGAGACTGTATGAAGGAGTGATTGTGCCAACAGCACTGTATGGGGCAGAAACGTGGAACATAAGAGAAGAAGAGAGAGAAGGAGTTTGAATGTGTTTGAGATGAGGTGTCTGAGAAGTATGGTGGGGGTTACTAGGCTGGATAGAGTGAGAAATGAGGAGGTGAGGAGGAGAAACAGGGGTGAAAAAGGATTTGGGAGATAGGGTTGATGAAAGAATATTAGGATGGTTTGGACACATGGAAAGAATGAGTGAAGAAAGACTAGTAAAAGAGGTATGGAAGGCAGATGTGGAGGGAGTGAACATGAGGGGACGTCCTAGGATGAGGTGGATGGATGGGGTGAAGGGGGCTTTGGGGAAGAGGGGAATGTCTGTTGAGGAAGGAAGGGAGAGGACGGAAGACAGAGGTGAGTGGAGAATGGCTGTATATGGATGATGTTGTGACTGCATGAGGAGGAATGGGCAGGGGGGTGGGGGGTGGGGTAGTATGTGTGAGTAAATTTTGACGCAGCCCGAAGGGATTTTCTCCCCGTCCTCGCCTTATATGCAGAGGGGGACGGAGAGGGGGGTCGCCGATTAAATGAAGCGGCCTTGCTGTGGATGTGCTGTGTCTTGCGACACTGCTTCTGACCCAGGGCGGTGGGCAGGGTGCAGGGATGACCCGTCATCCAGGAGGTGCTCAGATGAGAGGGAGGGTGGGAGGGGTGTGGAGTGTATGTAGGGATGAAATGGGTGGGAGTGTTTTTATGCCTTTCCCTTTTTGGCTACCTCCCTTGTAAGGGGGAAAAAGCCTTGGTATATGTATGTATGTATATATATATATATATATATATATATATATATATATATATATATATATATATATATATATATATATATATATATATATATATATATACATACATACACACATATACAGACATATACCAAAGGCTTTTCCCCCCTCAGAAGGGATGTAGCCAAAATCAAAGTCATCCCCACATATTCCACTCCCATTCACCACCCCTCCCTCCTACTTTTTTTTGCTTTTCGTGGATGACAGGTCATCCCTGCATCTCACCCACTGCCCTGGGTCAGAAGCAATTCAGCAAGACACAGCACATCCACAGGAAACCCACTTCATTTAATTGGCAACCCCCCACCTCCCAGTCTCTTCATGGAGAGGAAGAGAAGACGGAGAGAAATCCCTTGCTGGTGCTTCAAATTATCATTCACACAAAATCCCTCCCCTCCATCCCCCACTCACTCCCTTCCATGCACCACAGCATCATCCATACACAACCATACTTCACTCACCCCCCCTATTTTCTGTCTTCTCCCTTCCTTCCCTAACAGACATTCCCCTCTTTCCCAATGCCCCTTTTACCCCATCCATCCATCTCATCCTTGATAACCCACTCATGTTCACTACTTCCACCTCTGCCTTCCACACTTCTTTTACTAATCTTTCTTCACTCATTCTTTCCATGTGTCCAAACCATCCCAATACTTGAAGTGTGACAGCTGTCAGTCATGGGTCAAGCACATGATCTAAGACCATGGTGAATCACATACACACAATATATGTATTTATAATAAAACATTTACCTGATACAGCTAACCTGTATATTTTCTTTTTCTGTTATAGACAGCTGCACAAAGCAGGAATTTATTTGTTGGCGAAAGGTTTTAGCGATATCCCCCCATATACAAAAAGTAAGTATAATCTGTTATGAAATTGTGTATTTCAAAACCAGCATCATTAATGAGTTACATACATGCACTATGACACACATTTGATAAAGAGTCACTTAAAAGAATATTGTGGAAGTTAAAGAATATTGGAAAACTCTGAGTATAACATCCTGAAATGAGTGAAAGGTTTCCTGAAAGAAAAGTTCGTGCAAACTGACTCAGGCTGGGTGCAAGGATGACCATACATCCACAAGACACTAAGATATTCCAACCTCTACCTCAAACCACTCACTCTCTTCATTTCTAATTCTAACACGAGCTCTACTACTTTCATAAAAACTCTTGACTGCTCATAACAGCTTTTCTCTTATCCCATATATCTGCAATACCTCCCACAGTGCCTTCCTGTCTACCCTGTCATAAGCCTTTTCCAAATCCATAAAGATCCAAAAAACATCCTTACCTTTTACTAAAGCTTTCTCACATATCTGCCTTCCCACGAAAATCTGATCCATGTAACCCCTACCTGTCCTAAACCCACACTGTTCCTCACCAATTACTCCTTCTGTTCCTCTCCTAATCCTCTCAGTCAAAACCCTCTTGTAAGCCTTCCTAACTACACTTAACAAACTGATCCCTCTGAAACTACTACACTCACATGTCCCCTTTTCCCTTGTAAAGTGGAACTATACAGGCACTCCTCCAGTCCTGTGGCACTCTACCCTCTTTTAGACAAACATTAAACAACCTCACCAGCCAGTCCACCATCACTGTATCTCCCTTTTTAGACACTCCCTATAACACCCATCTAACCCAGGTGCCTTACCTGCTTTCATCATTTTGATAACTGCTTTCACCTCATCTTTCCTTATTTCTCCTCCATTTTCCTAATTCATTACTGTCATTTTCGTAGTGCTTCCCACTGCAACTACCTTTTCCTCCCTAACCTCCTTCACATGGAGCAACTCCCTAAGATACTGTGCCCATATTCCTTTTACTCCCATCATTTCCATTATCATCTCTCCATTTGCACCTTTTACCTTTTCTTCTCTACTTGATTTACCTCCTCTTTCTCTCTTAATTTCCATCCTAAATATCTTTTTATGACTTTCATATTTTTTTGTCATACTCTTACCCCATTTCACATCTGCTCTTCTTTTTGTCTCCTTTATCTTATGCTTTACTTCCCTTCTATTTTCTTTGTACCTCTCATATGATTTTTTTCAGATCTCTTCTATAACTATCCTTTTTGAGTTTCTTTTCATGTCATCTTGTTTTTCTTTTATCCCACTTTAATAAGTCTTCTCTATCAAGGACTTCCTTGCCTTTCATGGTTCTGTAAATGGTCAATGGATCACCTCTTTCTCTTCTTTGTTCCCGAGTTGGTAGTTCTAGTATGTCAATTTTGAAAGTGTTGGGACTATCTTTATTGTTGCTTTTTGGATTCTTTCTATTTTCTCTATATTCTTTTTTGTACTGGATTTCCATAGTGTTGCAGCATACTTCAATCTTGTTCTTATCAATGTGATTGAATTTTTTTTTTTACCATTATGTGTATGTTTGTGTATTTACCTTGTTGTATTATATGGGAAGGGGAGCTATGCTTGTAGTTACCCATCTTTGTATCTTGCAACATGTAGCTTGTTCTTAAATTCTTGTATGGTGTTTGCATACACAATTGTTTTGTCCAATTTGTTCCAGACATCCACCACTGTTGATTTTTTTTTTTTTTTCCAGACCTCATCTATAACTATCCATTTTGATTTTTTTTTCATGTCTCCTTGTTTTTCTTTTATCCCACTTTAAGTCTTCTCTGTCAAGGACTTCCATGCCTTTCATGATTCTGTAAATGGCCAATGTATTGCCTTTCTCCTCTTTGTTCTGAGGTTGGTAGTTCCAGTTTAGCCAATCTTTGTATATCAATTTTGAAAGTGTTGGGGCCACTCTTTGTCGTTGCGCTTTGGATCCTTTCTCTTTTCCTTATATTCTTTTTTTTTGTACTGGGTGTCCATAGTGTTACGGCATACTCCAATCTTGGTCTTTCTTGGTTTTATCAGTGTGACTAATATTTTTTTACCATTACAAGTGCCGGCTTTGCCGCCATGGCTTTGCAATAGGTGCTTGACCTGTAGTGCTGCTCGCTTTGCGAGTGGGCACTTCGTGGCTTGCCGTTCAGGGGCTCGGCCCTTATGGTGAGCTTGCTTTGCTTGCGGCCAATCATTTGTCTCCATTGCTGTGACATCAGCGTTCTCAGCCAACCAGTCGTCTCTGTTGCTTTGATGTCACCACTCTCAGCCAATCAGTCGTCCCCGTTGCTGTGACATCACCATTCTCTCAGCCAATCAGGTTCTCATGGACTGTTACCAAATCATTGTCACTGGCTAGATCATTTTGCCAAAAACAGACATGTTAATTTATTTATTTATTTATTAACTTCATCCAAATAATTAATATTCTTGTCTGGGGATATTCTTTGCTGATAATTACTCTTAGGTCCTTTTCAGAACTAATTTTTTTTACTTCCTTTGTACTGATTTTATATTGTCCTGATATTCTTTTTTTACTTTTTCCAAATTCCATTATACTATGTTTCTTAATGTTGAAGTTCACTTCCCACTTTTGGCTCCATTTTCAGACTTTGTCCAGGTTTCTCTGCAGCAGTTCACAGTCTTTTTCTACACTTTCTTTAGTAGTTTTGCATCATCTGCAAAGAAGTTCATATAACTTTCTACACCTTCATCCATGTCATATATATATAGCTAATGTTATTGAAACCAATACATAACCCTGTGGTACTCCACTTATCATTTCTTCCCAGGTTGAGTTTTTATCTCTGAGCACCACTCTCATTTTTCTCCCATGCAAGAAATCATCCATTTCAGTAATTTTCCTTGTACACCTGTTGTTTCGAGTTTTCTTAATATTTTTTGTGTGGTACTTTATCAAACGCCTTTTGTAAGTCCAGGAAAGCACAGTCTGCCCATCCATCCCTTTCTTGCATTATATCTATTAACCTTGAGTAAAAAGAAATCAAATGTGTGGCACATGATCTTCCTTGTCTAAAACCGAATTGGTTTGGATTTAGTATATCGTGCTCTTCCAGATGTTTAGTCCATCTACTTCTGATGACTTTTTCACAGATTTTAGCTATTATACTTGTAAGGGAGGGAGACTGGTCCATAGTTTATTGGGTCTTCCTTGTCTCCTTGTGTGTGTGTGTGGGTGTATATATACATATTTTTTTTATATGGACCAATGATGTATACGGTATTCCTGCAAAATGGACAGCAGAGCTACCCATTTTCAAAATCCATCAACTCCGCTCCATCAGGAGTTGCAGCTCAAAGGGCTGACACTTTTTTTCAGACTGTAGGGATTTTTGATCAATTGATTGAAATCTTCAGTAGCCTGCCTCATTTATAAAACTTATTGTTCATATTGTAGATCACTATATTGAAGGGGTTGAGTTGAAGAGGTTCTTAGATACATATACCAAGGGCTTTTTCCCCCATACAAAGGAAGTAGCCAAATTTAAAACCATAAATCCACTCCCACCCATTTCATTTTAGATAATAATGAGAAAGGAGTCTAGTTAGTATTGAAAAAAAGTTTATATGATAAAAGTACACTTTTGAATACTTATATACATTTCCAGTATTACTTTTAGCCTTTTAATTGGTCTTGTTTTCTCTTTTTCTTGCAGAAACACATGCAGATGTGAATTGTGAAGTTAATGAACCTGCAGACATTTATCTCTTTGCATATCGTGTCCATGCTCATAGTCTTGGATCTGTGATATCAGGTTACTCATATGACAACAAAGTAAGTTGTTCTGTTTATACTATATGTATATGTGGGTTGATGTGTCAATGAATTGTTGACTTAAATTTCTCTGAGTGTAAAGTCATGGCACCACAGCAGTCAACAATAGTCCTTAGCCTCTCCCATAGACCCTAGGATGAGTTGTAAGACATTTATCATTGGTGTGTGAGTTTGGGTGTATTTCTACGTCACCATCTAGTAGGAGGAAGAAGGGAGCAGTTGTTGGTCAGTTTGCAACAGTGGATGGTGTAATAGAAGGCTGCCACCAAATGATTTTAATCTATCCTTGTAGTGGGTGATGAGGATAGTGCTGGAGGAGTATTGAGTTATCCCTGGGGTTGACGATTCATGTATAATTTATTATAATTTTTGCATCATGTCTAATGTTGAAACTTTCTTTGCAGACAAAGGAGTATACTCTTGTTGCAAAAGGAAATCCACAGTGGCCACAAGCATTTTATCCCATGGATAAAGTTCATCGTGTTCGTCCAGATCAAGTGCTTCATGCTCGATGTACTTGGGACTCCTCCAATAGAGGACGACATACATATATAGGTAGGGAGATGTAGTTGGAACTGCCCAATATATGCTCTATTTTTCAAGGTGTGGTTCAACATGTATGAAGGATGATACACGCCCAGAATAAGAGAGTTTGAAGGGAATTTAGAAATATGGTTTATGAGAAGTTGAAGCCATTTGTATAAAACTCCTATAGATGTAGTCAAGGGTAATGATTCAGCTTTTTTGGTAATTTGTATATATACCATATATACATATACCAAGGCTTCTTCCCCCTTCCAAGGGGGGTAGCCAAAAAGGGAAAGGCATAAATGCACTCCCACCCATTTCATCCCTAAATACACTCCACACCCCTCCCACCCTTCCTCTCATCTGAGCACCTCCTGGATGACGGGTCATCCCTGCACCCTGCCCACCGCCCTGGGTCAGAAGCAGTGTCGCAAGACACAGCACATCCACAGCAAGGCCGCTTCATTTAATCGGCGACCCCCCCTCTCCGTCCCCCCCTGCATATAAGGAGAGGACGGGGAGAAATCCCTTCGGGCTGCGTCAAAATTTACTCACACATACTACCCCACCCCCCACCCCCCCGCCCATTCCTCCTCATGCAGTCACAACATCATCCATATACAACCATTCTCCACTCACCTCTGTCTTCTGTAATTTGTAATATGGCTAATGTAATATTTGTATTTTGTAGCACATTTCAAGATTATCAGCCATATCTCTAGTGACAGACTTGTCATTACACTATAATCAGTCAGTTGACCTGAGTCAACAGATTGATTGATCAAAGCTCCCCTTCCCCCCATTATGAAGTGGATGGTTGAATGAAAGCACATATCCTCAAAAAAAAAAAAAAAAAAAAAAGCCATACTATCCACTGTCTCAGTACCTGAATAAAAATAGTGCAGATAGACACAGTTCTACCACAGCAGGGCCAAACAGCTAGAGTTGGTTTACCCCCACAGCTTACCTGGCAATCCTGTTCCTCCCACATACAATGAAAAGCAGATGAGATAATGCCTTCAAGCTGTGTTATCCATTCATCCATTCACAATCATCTCTTCTTCTTTTTTTTTTTTTTTTTCTTTTTTTTTTTTAGGATACAGTGATTTTTATCTTGCTTTGCATAATGCCTAGGATCAAGTCCAGGGGCTTCAGGTGACTCATGCATACCTTTACAATCCAAATATAAAGGTCAAATGTGACATCTGCAATCATAGCTCATCACTATCTACTTTTTTCTTTAAGTGAACAGTATATGAGGAAAGACTGGGTCTGCCAACTTTAGAATACCAAATAGGAAGGGGTGATATTATTACAGTTTCAGGTTACTAAAGGGAATAGATTATACTAACAGAAGAGATCTCTTGATGAACCTCTTCAATATGAGTCAAATATTTGCATGCACATAAGGTTGCCTGATGTATGATGATGTATCACAAATACACGCATTACAAAATATAAAGAAACTGCTGTTATACTTGATCTCTTTCACTCTGAACAAACATAACATCATATAAACATGTTCAAGCCTGTTCACAGAATACTGGGGTCACTCAACCACACAAAAATAAATATAATCAGGAAGTCGATGCCAATATTCTTGTGTACCCCACTCGTGGTTCATGATGCATACATAGGCGTCACCATATTCAAAAGGTTAAGGATAGAAGGTCTTAAAAGGTCATGAGAACAAATCATAGAAGACTATATGTTTTATGGATGTGAAGACATACAGTTTTCCATATAGATGCATAAATACTTGGAATAGCTTAGGAGGTGATATAACCTAAACTTGAACAATACATGATTTTGAATCTAGGTATGATAATTGGAAATCAAGGATTTAGATTAAGTTGGAACTTTTTATGAGTTTGAGACTAGGCATGATAAATTGAAGAGTAGGACCCAACAAGTGTTGCTCCTTTCCTGTATACTACAGTTATGTAAATACATGATTTCTATTAGCCAGTCTCCACTATTAGGAAAATGTAATGATCTGAAAAAGATATGTATTTAGATTTAGACTCATAGTGAATAGTTTGCAATAATGCACATTTATTTTACAGGTTCCACAGGTGACGATGAAATGTGCAACCTTTACCTTATGTACTACACTGACCGTGATCTGGGATCTGAGACTGGATATTGCATGGATATATCATTCCCTGAATTAGTAGCAAAATTACCTGCAGGCAATGATGTTCCTCTCCCGAAGAATGAATTACTTGAAGAACATGCTCATGGGGAAAACACCAATAAGGTAATGGAGCAAGAAGTTAATTCATATACCAAGGGCTTTTTCCCCCTTACAAGGGAGGTAGCCAAAGTTAAAGGCATAAATCCACTCCCACCAATCCCGTCCTCACACACTCCACTCCCATTCACCACCCCTCCCTCCCTCTTTTCTTGGCTACTCCTGGATGACTAGTCATTCCTGCATCTTACCCACTGCCCTGGGTCAGAAGTAATGCAGCAAGACACAGCACATCCATAACAGGGCCACTTCATTTATTTGGGTACCCCCCCTCTCCATCCCCTTGTGCAGAAAAAAAGATGAGGAGAAATCCCTGCAGGCTGCATCAATTTGTTTTTCACACATACCCATCCCCACCCACTCCCCCTCATGCATCACAGCATCATCCATATACAACCATTCTCCATTCACCCCTATTTTCTGTCTTCTCCCGTCCTTCTTCAACAGACATTCCCCTCTTTCCCAATGCCCTTTTTACTCCATCCATCCATCTCATCCTTGATCACCCCCCATGTTCACTCCTTCCACATTTGCCTTCCACACTTCTTTTACTAATCTTTCTTCACTCATTCTTTCCATATGTCTAAACTATCCCAATACTCTTTCATCAACCCTATCTCCCAACTCCCTTTCCACCCCTGTTCTCCTCCTCACCTCCTCATTTTTCACTCCATCCAGCCTAGTAACCATCTATCATACTTCTCAGACACCTCATCTCAAACACATTCAAACTCCTCAACTCTTTCTCTCTTATGTTCCATGTTTCTGACCTATACAGTGCTGTCAGCACAATCACCCCTTCATACAATCTCCTCTTAGCATCCATTCCCAAATGTCTATTTCTCATTACATTTTTTAATCCCCCAAGGCATTTACTTGCTCTCAATCTATATTCTACCTCCACCTCCACTCCTCCCTTTCCTGCCACATTCGCACCCAAGTATCTAAAACTATCCACTTCCTCCAGTTTCTCTTCCTTAATACTCACTTCCAGTCATCTGCCACGCCACTTCACCCCTTGTACATCTCATCACCTTACTTTTACCCATATTAATCTTAAACTTCGTTCTTTCTCACACAATCCCAATTTCTGTCACTAATTTTCTCAATCCCTCCTCTGATCCTGCTCTAAGCAGTGTTGTCAGCTGACAACAACTCACTTACCTCCCACTTTTCTCCATTTTCTTTAACCATCTCCAATCCCTGACCCACTACCCTTGCATTTACCTCTTGCACCACCCCAGCCATGTATAAATTGAACAGCCAAGGTGACATAACACATTCCTGACAAAGTCCCACCTTTACCTCAAACCACTCACTCCCTCCATTTCTGATTCTAACACAAGATTTACTTCTCTTGTAAAAACTCTTGACTGCTCTTAACAGCTTTCCTCCTACCCCATATATCAGCAATACCTCCCACAGTGCCTTCCTGTCTACCCTGTCATAAGCTCATAAAAGCCCAAAAATAATCTTTACCTTTTCCTAAAGCTTTCTCACATATCTGTCTTACCACAAAAATCTGATCCATGCAACTCCTACCTGTCCTAAACCCACACTGTTCCTCACCAATTACTCCCTCTGTTCCTCTCCTAATCCTCTCAGTCTAAACCCTCCCATAAGCCTTCCCAACTACACTCAACAAACTGATCCCTCTGAATCCACTCACACTTGCTTCCTTTTTCCTTGTTAAAGTGGAACTATACAGGCACTCCTCCAGTCCTGCAGCACTCTACTCTCTCTTAAACAAACATTAAATAACCTCACCAACCAGAGTCCACTATCACTGTACCTCCTTTTTTCAGACATTCTGCATGACACCCATCCAACTCAGGTGCCTTACCTGCTCTCATCATCTTAACAACTGCATTCACCTCACCTTTCCATATTTCTCCTACATTTTCCTCATTCATTACTGTCATTTTCTCAGCACTTCCCACTGCAACTACCTTTCCTTCTCTATCCTCCTTCACATTCAACAACTCACTAAAATGCTCTGCCCATCTTCCTCTTACTGACTTACAAAGGATTACAAAGGTGGAGCATGCTGACAGGAGACCTTTTGGTCCATAACTAGGTCGGATGTGAAAAAAAATATATATATAAATGATAAAAAAATAGATAGAATAAAATGAAAATTAATATAATATAAATAATAATGAATAAAATAAATAATACATAGGTGTAGTTAAATGATAAACAGGTAAATAGTAAATAATAATAAACTGACAAATAAATAATTATAAATGGAAATCAAGCAAATAATAGATAAACAGACAAATAATAACAAACAAATAATCAAATAATATAAAATAAATGGCAGTCATTACAGTATCTTACTTAAATGTTTATCTAAACGAATCTTAAAGCTTCGAACTGAACTACATTGCACTGCCTTTGCAGGAAGTTTATTCCATTCATTAACTACATGGTTGACGTAATTGTTTCTACCCACTTCCTAATTAAATCTATTTCCTGACAGTTTGAAACCATTATTTCTTGTCGGGTACTCAGTGTAAGAATTTTGTCATTTTTGATGTTGTCAATCCCCTTTATCAAGTCACCTCTGAGTCTATGCTTTTTTAGGGAAAACAGATTCATATGTTTTAGTCGATTTTTGTATGATTTATTTTTTATATTTGGAATCAGTTTTGTGGCTCTCCTTTGTACTTTTTCCAATCTGTCAATGTCTTTAATGAGATTCGGTGACCATACAGAAACAGCATATTACAAATGTGGACGAACTAATGATTTATATAGCTTGTTAATGAGAGATGAGCTTTTGAAGTCAAAAGATCACACGATCAGTCCTAGAATCTTATTTGCTTTCTTAGAGGCTGAAATACACTGCATAGATGATTTGAGATCATTACTGATAATTACCCCTAGATCCCTCTCACTATCCACTTATGTTAATGAATTTCCAAATAACTTGTAATTGTACTTACTGTTATTTTTACTTATGTGCATAACCTTGCATTTACTTGTGTTCAATTTCATTAGCCACTTTTCAGACCATTGTTGTAATTTATCTAAATCTTCTTGAATATCTAATTGATTGAAGTGATCATTTGCCATCCAGCACAATTTTGTATCATCAGCAAATTTGGAGACGTAGATTGTAGTCCATGGTCTATATCATTTATATTTACTATGAATAGAAGTGGCCCAATAATGAAACCCTGAGGAACTCCACTTGTAACATTTTTCCATCTAGAAGTCTTGCCATTTAAAACAACTCTCTGTTTTTGATCATTCAACCAATTTCTTGTCCATCTTAATAGGCTACCACTTATTCCGTGTGAAGCTAATTTAGTAAATAGTCTTTTGTGGGGGATGGTATCAAAAGCTTTTGAAAAGTCTAAATATATTAAATCTATATTCTTTTGTTGTAACTTGAGATGACTGTGTTGTAGAATTCAAGTAAATTAGTCATAAGAATGTTTCCATCTGAATCCATGCTGGCTATGATTG
The DNA here is from genome assembly GCF_046742065.1 of Oratosquilla oratoria. Classification (NCBI taxonomy): domain Eukaryota; kingdom Metazoa; phylum Arthropoda; class Malacostraca; order Stomatopoda; family Squillidae; genus Oratosquilla; species Oratosquilla oratoria. The sequence goes on along the minus strand of NC_134792.1, from coordinate 53,453,910 downwards.
ATCAAATAGTTACTTTCTAAATGATGTTCGATAGTATTTCTGATAATAGTTTCCATTATTTTTCCTACAATTGAAGTCAAGCTTATAGGCCTGTAGTTATTTGGTTTCTTTTTGTCACTTTTTTTGAATATTGGAGTGACGTTAGCTAGTTTCCATTCTTTTGGGACATCTCTGGATATGATGGATTTTGAAAAATAATTTCTAATGGAACAACAATCTCATTTTTCATTTCCTTTAAGATTCTTGGGTGCCAACCGTCAGGCCCTGGTGTTTTATTAATTTTGAGTTTCTCTATACACCTTTTAATTTTTTCTTTTGTTATATTTACTGTAGTAAGTTTACCCTAGATTTTTTCACAGATTTCAGTTTGGAGTTCACTTTGAGGTGTTTTGTTTATGAATACTGAGCTAAAATAGTTGTTTAAAATATTACACATTCCTTCATTTGAATACTCAAGTTGACTATCAGCAAATAATAGTGGGCCAATGTGATTCCTAATAACCTTTTTATTTCTAATGTAACTGTAGAATTCTTTGGGATTCTCTTTGGATTTATCAGCGATATTCATTTCGTATTGTCATTTTCGTTTTTTTTTTTTATTGTCTTTTTTAAATTTCTCTGTATTATTACATAACTTTGATAGTCGTTAGATGCACCCGAGCACTTGTATTTCTTATAAGCCTGTCTCTTTTTAGCAATACTTTTTTCATTTTCTTTGTCGAGCCATTTGGGCGAACCTGATTTGGGGAATGCCTGTCCCATCTGCACCTTTTACCTTTTCTTCTCTACTTGATTCGCCTCCTCTTCCTCTCTTAATTCTTCCTTACTTTCAAAATTATCTGTCGTACTCTTTCCCCATTTCACATCTGTTCTCTTTGCCTCTTTTATCTTATGCTTTTCTTCTCTTAGCTTTTCTTTATACCTCTCATATGATTTTCTCGTCCTCTTTGTAACCAATCTGTGAAAGCTTGTTTCTTCTCTTTTAAACCTTCTTTGCTTACTCATTCCACCATCCACCTACTACTTCCTCCCATCCTCCTTGTTCCACACACCATCTTTGCACACCTTGCGACTTCCTCCTTGAACCATCCCCATTCCTCCTCCATTCCTAGTTCTACTCTATCCTTCACTCCCTCCCACTCCTCTCTCAGCTTCTTGTACTTGTTCTCCTTTTCTTTCTCATTTAAGTAGTTCACTTTAAGCACTTCTCTACTTTCTGTCCTTTTCCTCTTTTTCCATCTATCCTCCACTCTCAACTTACCTTCCACCAAAAAATCTGATATTCCCCCACTCTCTCTCCTTAGAACATGTCTATCCTTAACTCTTCTTACTATACTCCTGGTAACCACTATATAATCCATTAATGTTCTATCTACCACCCTTCCATCCACCACCCTCTCCCATGTGTACTAATGCTTGACTTTCTTCCTAAACATTATATTTGCTATGATCAACTCTAGACACATGTCCACTGTCAACTCTCCACTACGATTTTTTCCTGGAACTCCACACTTACCAAACACTCGGTCTATTGGTTCATTTCTTACCCTAGCATTAAGGTCTCCCAATAGCACTACTTTGATATTTCTCCCTAATCAGAAAAAATAAAAAGATAAAAGTCCTTTTGCCAATAAATTTTTTAAAGCTATTTATGTATTTTTTATATTTTTTATCTATTTATCTTTATTTATGTACATACACTTCATGTTTGTGTTTTTCATGTCACAGGGCAAAGAAGTTACATATGGCACCTTATTCGAAAATAACAATGAGATTGTTGTTGAGAAGAAAACCCATGTGCATAAGAAGCCTCATCCAGGTAAGAACACTTTTGTTTGCATTAACTTGATAGGCTGTAACTAAACCAATCTTTTTATCTTTCTGAGAATGTAGCTGATAATGAATGGACTTTTTGCTATCTCCCCTTTATTGTGGAGGAGAAGAGTGAAGATTATACAAAACAGTAATGTTTTGTAATTCTGATATTGTTCATATAAGTGATGGAACATTCATAAGAAGGAAATTCAAGGTGTTAACATGGCCTGGGCTGATGGAAAATTATGAGACCAAATGATGTACTATGTGTAAAGGAATGTGCAACAGAACAAAATGATTCTGTCACACTTGTTTAATTAACCCGTCACCCCAGTTCTCCTGCAGAAGATCCATGGCCCTCCCAGGAAAATGAGCATGCCCATGGGGTCAGCCTATAAGTCACTTAGTGAAGAAATATTGTGGAGCTGTCTGGAGTGAATGTAGGACAGTATTGTATAATGTTCTTGTGTTTTCAGCAGTATCTTTCTGTATAGTCATATTGATCAGGTCTTCATCAAGCATTACACTAAGATGAATATGTATATTGTAATGTGCATCACATTCCAAGTTTCGTATAGGTGATTACGTTTTGCACAGTATTTTGAAGGGTGATAGCCATCGTTTGATTTTTAATTAGAGGTTGTTTCGTTGAAGAGAAGCAGTTGGTATAATGGACATATATTTCTCTTCCATGCTGCATGTAGGACCCTATAACCCTTACAGTCACTATGAATATGATGATTATGACTACAGACGACCACAGCTTCTACCTCAATCACCTTTGAATCAAGCATCATGGAGCAGCTATGGAGTGCGCAATGGTGACCAGGGTTATGGGAGTAGCTATGGAGGTAAAAGCTGCTCTAACATTCAGATTTTCTTGCATGTAATGCTTCCCCATCTTAGTTATATGTGATCAGCTGTTCATATGCTTATCATTGGTGTTACTGATGTTGTGATATATATATATATATGTGTATATATATATATATATATATATATATATATATATATATATATATATATATATATATATATGTATATATATATATATATATATATATATATCCAATTTCCAACGGATACCTCCTTCAAGCGATTCTCAGTCTCGTTTGCGATGGTATGGAATTAAAAGTGATATGTGGTTGAAAAAAAAAAAATATATATATATATATATATATATGTGGATGTGCTGTATCTTGCGACACTGCTTCTGACCCAAGGCAGTGGACAAGGTGCAGGGATGACCCGTCATCCAGGAGGTGCTAAGATAAGAGGGAGGGTGGAGGGGTGTGGAGTGTATTCAGGGATAGAATGGGTTGGAGCGATTTTATGCCTTTTCCTTTTTGGCTACCTCCCTTGTAAGGGGAAAAAAGCCTTGGTATATGTATGTATCTATATATATTATACATATGTATATATATATATATATGTATATATATGTATATATATATGTATAGATATGTATATATATATATATACATACATACATATACCAAGGCTTTTTACCCCTTACAAGGGAGGTAGCCAAAATGGAAAAGGCATAAAATCATTCCCACCCATTCCATCCCTGAACACTCCACACCCCTCCACCCTCCCTCTTATCTTACCACCTCCTGGATGACGGGTCATCCCTGCACCTTGTCCACTGCCCTGGGTCAGAAGCAGTGTCGCAAGACACAGCACATCCACAGCAAGGCCGCTTCATTAAATCGGCGACCCCCCCCCTCTCTGTCCCCCCATGCATAAAAGGAGAAGACGGGGAGAAATCCCTTTGGGCTGCGTCAAAATTTGCTCACACATACTACCTCACCCCCCATCCCCCCGCCCATTCCACCTCATGCATCACAACATCAGCCATATACAACCATTCTCCATTCACCCCTGTCTTCAGTCCTGTCCCATCCTTCCTCAACAGACATTTCCCTCTTCCCCAAAGCCCCCTTTACCCCATCCATCCACCTCATCCTAGGACGTCCCCTCATGTTCACTCCCTCTTTCTTCACTCATTCTTTCCATGTGTCCAAACCATCCCAATACTCTTTCATCAACCCTATCTCCCAACTCCTTTTCCACCCCTGTTCTCCTCTTCACCTCCTGATTTCTTACTCTATCTAGCCCAGTAACCCCCATCATACTTCTCAGATACCTCATCTCAAACACATTCAAACTCCTTCTCTCTTCCTCTCTTATGTTCCATGTTTCTGCCCCATATAGTGTTGTTGGCACAATCACTCCTTCATGCAGTCTCCTCTTCGCATCCATTCCCAAATGTCTATTCCTCATTACACTTTTTTATCCACCAAGGCATTTACTCGCTTCTCTCAATCTACATTCTACCTGCACCATCACTCCACCTTTTCCTGCCACATTTGCACCCAAGTATCTAAAACTATCCACTTCATCCACTCGCTCTCCCTTAATGCTCACTTCCAGTCTGCTGCCACTTTCTCCCCTTGTACATCTCATCACCTTACATTTACCCACATTTATCTTCAGCTTTCTTCTATCACACACTCTCCCAAACTCTGTCACCAACTTCCTCAATCCCTCCTCCGATCCTGCCACAAGCGCAGTGTCGTCCGCAAACAACAGCTGGCTCACCTCCCACTTTTCTCCATTTTCTTTAACCATCTCCAATCCCTGACCCTCAACCCTTGCATTTACCTCTCGCACTACCCCATCCATGTATAAGTTGAACAGCCAGGGCGACATAATGCATCCTTGATGAAGTCCCACCTTTACCTCAAACCACTCACTCTCTCCATTTCTAATCCTAACACAAGCTCTACTACTCTCATAAAAACTCTTGACAGCTCCTAAAAGCTTTCCTCCTATCCCATATATCCGCAAAACCTCCCACAGTGCCTTTCTGTCTACCCTGTCATAAGCCTTTTCCAGATCCATAAAAGCCCAAAAAACATCCTTCCCCTTTCCTATAGCTTTCTCACATATCTGTCTTACCAATAAAAATCTGATCCACACAACCTCTACCCGTCCTAAATCCACACTGTTCCTCACCAATTACTCCCTCTGTTCCTCTCCTAATCCTCTCAATCAAGATCCTCCCATAAGCCTTCTCAACTACACTTAACAAGCTAATCCCTCTGAAACTACTACATTCACACTTGTCCCCTTTTCCCTTGTAAAGTGGAACTATACCGGCACTCCTCCAGTCATCCGGCACTCTACCCTCTCTCCAGCAAACATTAAATAACCTCACCAGCCAGTCCACCATCACTGTACCTCCTTTTTTTAGACATTCTGCATGGCAACCATCTAGAACCAGGTGCCTTACCTGCTTTCATCATCTTAACAACTGCCTTCACTTCATCCTTCCTTATTTCTCTTCCATTTTCCTCACTCATCACGGTCATTTTCTTAGCATTTCCCACAGCAGCTATCTTTCCCTCCCTATCCTCCTTCACATTTAGCAACTCCCACAAATATTCTGCCCATCTTCCCCTTACTGCCTTCTCTTCCATTATCATCTCTCCATCTGCACCTTTTACCTTTTCTTCTCTACTTGATTCACCTCCTCTTCCTCTCTTAATTTCCTTCCAAAACATCTTTTTATTACTTTCAAAATTTTCTGTCATCTCTTACCCCATTTCACATCTGCTCTCCTCTTTACCTCCTTTACCTTTTGCTTTACTTCTCTTTTCTTTACTTTGTACCTCTCATATGACTCCCTCATCCTATTTTGTAACAAATCTGAGAAAGCTCGCTTCTTCTCTTCTACAACCTTCTTTGTTTCCTCATCCCACCATTCACTACCCTTCCTTCTATTTCCTTCTGTCCTTCTTGTTCCACACACCATCTTTGCACACTTTAAGACTCCCTCCTTGAACCATCCCCATTCCTCTTCCACACCTAGCTCTACTCTATCCTTCACTCCCTCCCACTCCTCCTTCAGCTTCTTCTTGTATGCCTTCTCCTTTTTCTATTCATTTAAAGAGTTCACTCTAAGCAACTCCCTACCTTTTGTCCCTTTCCTCTTCCTCCATCTATCCTCCACTCTCAACTTACCTTCCACCAAAAAATTATCAGATATTCCCCCACCCTCTCCCCTTAGCACATGTACATCCTTAACTCTTCCTATCATAGTCCTATTTACCACTACATAATCCATTAATGCTGTATCTACCACCCTTCCATCCACCACCCTCTCCCATGTGTACTTATGCTTGACTTTCTTCCAAAACACTGTATTTGCTATTATCAACTCTCTAGACACATTTCCACCATCAACTCATCACTACGATTCTTTCCTGGAACTCTACATTTCCCAACCACTCCATCAATTGGATCATTTCCTATCCTAGCATTAAGGTCTCCCAGTACTATTACATTGACATTTCTCCCTAAATCCTCTATGCACTCATTGAAATCTATCCAAAAAACTTCCCTTTTTTCTACACTCTTCTCACTGCCAGGCCCATATGCACTATCAAAAACCCACATCTCCTTTCCCAGTTTCACCTTCATCCACATTATCCTTGAGGAAACCTCCTTCCACTCCACTACACGTTTACCTATCTCTTCACTTACTAGTATAGGCACCCCTTCCCTCCCTCGCCCTCTCTTCACTCCTGATAACCTCCCACTTACACTCCCAAACTTATGCTCGCCCTTCCCTTTCAACTTAGTTTCACTCAAAGCCAATACATCCATCTTTCTTCTCACAAACATACTACCTATCTCTTCCCTTTTACTCTCATCTGTACCAAATCCATGCACATCAAAAGACCCAAACCTTAGGGTGCTGGTCGGAAAATGCCTAGACCCTCTTATGCCTTTACTTTTTTTAGTTAAGTCCCCTGCGGGGCTACAAGGAGAAGGATGTCTAGTCCCAATCCCCGTCCCTTTCTTCTTGCCTTTGATGATCCAAGTGGAAATACTAGGTGGCAGTATTCTTTTCTCTCTCTCTCTCTCTCTCTCTCTCTCTCTCTCTCTCTCTCTCTCTCTCTCTCTCTATATATATATATATATATATGTACATATATCTTTATATTTCTCTTTCTCTCTTTGATAAAGATTTCCACTCTAGTTCTTGTAATTGTTAGAATTATTTAGAAAATAGGACTACCAACAGTTAGAAATTTTGCCCCAAGTAGTACTTGATAATAGTTGACACTCCAGAAGGCATGTGATGGAATAGACCACCAATCTGAATCAGTAAGTCATGAGAATCATAGTACCTTTCCCATACATCAAGCATATATGAGCTCTGAGCTCTCATCCAGGAGTGAAATAGCTGTTGATCATGAGTCCAATACATGATCCACATGATCCAAGACCATGGTGAATTATTGCTTTTGCTATTCCAATGTATAATCCAGCCCAGTCACTAAAGACATTCCTCATTCATTTAGTTTGCCTGTGCTGATAGCCAACATACTTTGATTTCAACTTATATTTTCTCAGCTGTAATTTTGCCCTGAAAGTTGATTGGGCTAATTTTTTATTACAAGATTTCCTTAGATAACATCACTTGGCAATAGCAAGAACAAAATTCTCAACTGCACAAGTTTGGGCACAGAAATAGTAAAGGGTTGATCAAAATAATTTAATTGAAGTAATTGTTATCTTTTCTTTATTGAAAAGGGTGATAAGGGAGTTGGGAGATAGGGTTGATGAAAGAGTATTAGGATGGTTTGGACACATGGAAAGAATGAGTGAAGAAAATTTAGTAAGAGAGGAATGGAAGGCAGAGGTGAAGGGACTGAAGATGAGGGTATGACCAAGGATGAGGTGGATAGATGGAGTAAAAGGGGCTTTGGGAAAGAGTGGAATGTCTGTTGAGGAAGGAAGGTAAGAAGACAAAAGATAGGGATGAGTGGAGAATGGTTTTGTATAGATGATGCTGTGATGCATGGAAGGGGGGTGGTTGGGGGATATGGTGGGGGAAAAGGGGGTGCATATGTGTGAATGATATATTGATGCAGTCCAAAGGAATTTCTCCCCATTTTCTCTTTTTCTGCATGAGGGGATGGAGAGGGGGAGGGGTCACCAATTAAATGAAGCAGCCTTGCTGTGGATGTACTGTGTCTTGCTGCATTGCTTCTGACCCAGGGCAGTGGGCGAGATGCAAGGATGACCCGTCATCCAGGAGGAGCCAAGAAAAGAGGGAGGGAGGGGTGGTGAGTGGGAGTGGAGTATGTGGTGATGAAATGGCTTAGAGTCAAAACAAGAAGTAACCTATTTTGGAATACCCTTAGATTAGTCCCTCTCAGGGAATGCTATAACAGATAAGATTGTTTCCAAGTGTTCACATAAAGTCAAATTTTTGTACAGAAAAGCCAGAGATTTTGATCTGGAAACAAAGAAGCTTCTGGTCTCAGCCCTGTTACAACATCACTTCGATTACGCTTGTAGCTCTTGGTACAGTAGTCTGAGCAGAAAAAACCAGTCCCGGCTACAGGTTACACAGAATAAGATAATTAGATTCATACTAAACCTACCTCAACATAGTCATATTGGTATTGAAGAATTTAGCAAGGTAGGAATGTTACCAGTAAAAGTCCAGCAGCTGAAACTAAACCAGGTTTACAATGTCATTCATAATTCTGCTCCCTCATATGTGAGCTGTAATTTTACATTATCGGCTGAGAACCGAACCCGGAACAGTCAAGAGTCTCTTATCGTACCTCATGCAGGTCCCTTCACCAAAAACAGTTTTCACTTCACAGGTGCTCAACTATGGAACTCACTACCTGTGTCCATTAAGAAGACAAATAGCAAGGTTACCTTCAAGAAAAAAGTCAAGGGTTACTATATGTCTCAGCTATGGACAGAGAACAGCCTTGATTTTGTGTACTACTAGCTTAGTGAGGGATACCTGAATCCATGAGTAATGCCATCCATATCTGCGTTCACTCATAACTGTTTCTGACCTCCCCTCCCCCCCTTTTTTCAGAAGTTTAGTTAAGCATAACAATGATTGATGTTTACAAATTGGTTTCCACCTTTGTTTTGCCAGTCATAATATGGCATATGCCTCAGGTAGGTTCCGAGAACAGTTATGATCTGACCTCTTTCCTCATTCTCCTTGTTGTTTTACTCATTCGAGTACTGGTCCCCTGTACCCTACCTCTGGTGCTTCAGGTTATAATGTACTACTCATAGTAATTGCCCACTCCGTCCTGAGATTCAGGTAAAATGTTAGATTTAATTAATAGGTAACCCTAGCTGCAGTGTAGGATTCACTATAACTACATGTTGTTACAGATGTTGAATATTGTAGTATATCATTAATGGTCCTACTCTGATATAGTACTCACTCATACATGTTGATACAGATGTAGAAAAATGCAATATATTATTAATGGTACTACTCCGATATAGTACTCACTCATACTGTTTTGTTACAGTTTAACATTATTTTGTTGTTCCTTTGATTAATGCAAGGTTCCTTTTGGATGGTGCTCAAATATTCGGACTCAATGTTCCTATGTGTACAAACATTTCAGTAATATTAGCAAATCTATAACAATGTTTACGTGTCATATGTGTACTGACTGGTATTACTCATGAGTGTCTCTGGTCCCCTCAACCCCCTATGTATGTTTGTCCATGTGACTTAATGTAGAAAAATTACCTGATGAGGACCACAATGGAAATAAGCGTTCATGCTTTTTGTGTTATCCTCGGCAATTTACATTTATTATTTCGAACTATGTGTTCTTGAGAAGCGAGTAAATGCCTTGGTGGATTAAAGAGTGTAATGAGGAATAGACATTTGGGAATGGATGCGAAGAGGAGACTGTATGAAGGAGTGATTGTGCCAACAGCACTGTATGGGGCAGAAACATGGAACATAAGAGAGGAAGAGAGAAGGAGTTTGAATGGGGGTTACTAGGCTAGATAGAGTGAGAAATGAGGAGGTGAGGAGGAGAACAGGGGTGGAAAGGGAGTTGGGAGATAGGGTTGATGAAAGAGTATTAGGATGGTTTGGACACATGGAAAGAATGAGTGAAGAAAGACTAGTAAAAGAGGTATGGAAGGCAGATGTGGAGGGAGTGAACATGAGGGGACGTCCTAGGATGAGGTGGATGGATGGGGTGAAGGGGGCTTTGGGGAAGAGGGGAATGTCTGTTGAGGAAGGAAGGGAGAGGACGGAAGACAGAGGTGAGTGGAGAATGGTTGTATATGGATGATGTTGTGATTGCATGAGGAGGAATGGGTGGGGGGTGGGGGGTGGGGTAGTATGTGTGAGTAAATTTTGACGCAGCCCGAAGGGATTTCTCCCCGTCCTCTCCTTATATGCAAGGGGGGACGGAGAGGGGGGGTCGCCGATTAAATGAAGCGGCCTTGCTGTGGATGTGCTGTGTCTTGCGACACTGCTTCTGACCCAGGGCGGTGGGCAGGGTGCAGGGATGACCCGTCATCCAGGAGGTGCTCAGATGAGAGGGAGGGTGGAGGGGTGTGGAGTGTATTTAGGGATGAAATGGGTGGGAGTGTTTTTATGCCTTTCCCTTTTTGGCTACCTCCCTTGTAAGGGGGAAAAAGCCTTGGTATATGTATGTATGTATGTATGTGTTCTTGTCATTATTTGCACTTCATGTACATTGATTTATTGCCAAATAAAGTCTATCTATCTATCTATCTATCTAATGACACTTAAGCTAGCACGAGCTAGAGGGGTGGATGTTATGGGAGTGAAGAAAGTGAGAAAGTTCCTCTCCATATTTAGCCACCTTGCTTTACCTTTAATGGTATGCACGTTGTATTACTTGAGATTTAAAGACCACACATGTATAATGGAGTATAAAAAGTATCAGTGCCTAAGTTGCATGAAATGTTGCAATATCTCAAATAGAAAAAACTGAAACACAAGCACCAGACATTACCAGTTGTTTGAATGCTTACAGAAAGTACGAGGCCCTCAGCGTGTGATGTCTTTTCTTTGCTATTATGATCACATGCATCTACTTCCATAGCCTTAATCTAGCTGTTTATTTATTATCATTATTTATTTTATTTATCTCCAGAAACTTACAGCCAAGTTCCTCAGAGTCAGCAGAATTTGTATCCAGAGTACGACACTTCAAAAGCAGTGCCTGAGCAAACTCAAGAGGCAACAGCACCACAGGAACCTCAGTCACCTCCATTAGTCACAGGAGACTTGAAACCAGTTCCTGTCGAAAGTCTACGCGATAATAAAAAAATGAAAAATTCAGGTAACTTTTTACACTTTTTAGTTGCATTTTATGAAATAATTTACTGAGTTTGTCACATTATATGATTTTAGTGTAACTAATATAAGAAATTATTACTCGGCTTAAAGGAACCTCTTCCATACCAACTAATGAGTTAGCCATTTCTTGCCCTTTTTGTGGATATCCAATAATTTTTGGAATTTTAGGAACAGAATAAAAGAAGAATGGCTTCAATTTTGTTTTAACCACTTCCATACGGTGACACCTACGTAGGCGTCATGAGGAGCAAGTGGGTACGCGATGATACCGATGTCGGGGTCTTGATTATATTTATTGTAGTCATACCTGCATGACCCTCATTCTCTCTAAAATGGCTTCACTATATTTTCTATGGTTATCAAAATTCATGGGTGAAAGAGAACGAGCGATTGAGCAGTGACCTTATTTTTATAATGCGATTATTATGACGCAACATTGCACGCCTGGCAGCTAATGCTGCCAGACGTGCGATGTGCCCCGGAATGAAGAGGTTAAGCCAGAAATATAAAATATTGAGCAAGGAAAGGAGAAGGCAGGAGGTAGGGGTAAGTGGGGAATGGCTGTGTATAGATGATATTGTGATGCAAAGAAGGGAATGGGTGGGGGAAGGGAAGGGTTAGGGAGTGGTTATGTGTAAATGATATTCTGATGCAGCCCAAAGGGATTTTTCCCCATCTTTTATATTTCTGCATGAGGGGACAGAGATGAAGGGCCACTGATTAAGTGAAGTGCTCTTGCTGTGGATGTACTGTGTCTTGCTGCATTGCTTCTGACCTAGGGCAGTGGGTGGGATACAATGATGACCCATCATCCATGAGGAGCTAAAATGAAAGGAAGGACGGTGGTGGATGGGAGTGGAATGGGTGAGAGTGGGTATGTGCCTTTTGAGTGGGCTACCTCCCTTATAAGGGGGAAAAGTCCATAGTATACAGCTACATACATACATATATATACCAAAGGCTTTTTACCTCTTACAAGGAAAGTAGCCAAGGTCAAAAAGCATAATTCCACTCCCACCCATTTCATCCCCATTCATTCCACTCCCATTCACCACACCTCCCTCCCTCTTTTCTTGGCTCCTCCTGGATTATGAGTCATCCCTGCATCTCACCCATTGCCCTGGGTCAGAAACAATGCAGCAAGACACAGCACATCCACAGCAAGGCTGCTTCATTTAATCGGCGACCCTCTCTCTCTGTCCCCTCATGCGGAAACAGTGAAGATTGGGAGAAATCCCTTCAGATTGCATCAAAATATCATTCACACATAACCACTCTCTAACTCCCTCTATCCTCCACCCTCTCCCTTCCATGCATCACAGTATTATCCATATACAGCCATTCTCCACTCACCCCTATCTTCTGCCTTCTCCCTTCCTTCCTCAACAGACATCCCCCCATGTTTAACACCCCTTTCACCCCATACATCTATCTCATCCTCATTTGCCCCCTCCTGTTCATGGCATCCACCTCTGCCTTCCACTCTCCTTTTACTAATCTTTCTTCACTCATTCTTTCCATGTGTCCAAACCATCCCAATATTCTTTCATCAACCCTGTCTCCTATCTCCCTTTTCCAACCCCACTCTCACCCTCACTTCCTTGTCTCTCACTCTATCCAACCTTGTAACTCCCATCGTACTTCTCAGACATTTCTTCTCAAACAATTTAAACTCTTCCTCTCTTATGTTCCATGTCTCTGCGCCATACAGTGCTGTTAGTATAATCACCCTTTCTTGGAATCTCCTCTTAGTATCCATTTCCAAATCTCTATTTCTCATTACACTTTTTAATCCCCCAAGACACTTACTTGCTTCTCTCAATCTACAATCAATCTACCTCCACTCCCTCCTCCCTTTCCAGTCACATGTGACCCAGGTACCTAAAGCTATCCACTTCCTCAAGCCAAGCCTCTCTCTTTTAAGTATCACAAGTAACACAACAAAAATAATTTGGTAATGTTTCTGTATGGACATATCTTATTTCTTTACAGCATATCATGTTGTACAACAATGGGACCCAAAGAACCTG
>NC_134792.1:53398366-53435866 GCF_046742065.1 Oratosquilla oratoria | reverse complement strand
CTGACAAGCACAGTAGCAAAAATTTGTGAAAAGGTCATCAAAAATAGATGGAAGAAAAAACTATACTGAATTCAAATCAATTTGGATTCAGACAAGGATGATCATGTACAACAAATTTGATCTGCTTCTACTCAAGATTGATAGATATAATACAAGAGAGAGATGGTTGGGTGGACTGTGCCTTTCTGGACCTACAAAAGGCATTTGATAAGGTCAACAGAGTCAATAAGTGGCATCAGAGGGAAATTATTGGAATGGATGAAAGACTTCCTGACTGGGAGGAAAATGAGAGTAGTAATTAGAGATAAATTCTCAAATTGGGAAGAAATGATAAGTGGTGTCCCGCAGGGAGCATTGGCCCCGATCATGTTTGCCATTTACATAAATGACATGGATGAAGGAGTAGAGTGTTATATGAATTTCTTTGCAGACAATGCAAAAATACTAAAGACAGTAAGAACGGAGGAGGATTGCAACTCATTACAACAAGATTTGGACAAGATCTGGAAATGGACTCAAAAGTGGGAAATGAAATTCAATATCAAGAAATGTAGTATAATGGAATTTTGAAAAAGTAAAAACAGAATATTGAGAGATTATAAAATTGGTGAAGAAGAGGTCAAAGAAGTAAACTCGGAAAAAGACCTTGGAGTGATGATCAGCAAAGACTTGACTCCGGACAAACATATTAATAATATAGTCGGGGAAACCTACAATTTATTGAGGTCAATAAAAGTGGCATTTGCCTATTTGGATGAGGAAATTATAAAAAAAAATTAACTACACTAATAAGACCAAAACTCGAGTATGCAGCAACACTATGGACACCTAGTACCAAAAAGAATATAAAGAAGTTAGAAAGAATACAAAGAGCAACAACAAAGCTGGCACCAACTCTTTCCAAAATGACATATGAGCAAAGACTGTCCAAATTAGAATTACCAACTCTGGAACAAAGAAGGGAAAGAGGAGACGTACTAACTGTCTATAGAATTATGAAAGGAATGGAAATCTTAGATAAGAATTATTTATTTAAATGGGACAATGGAAAAACAAGAGGACATTAAAAGAAACTAAAAAAAGATAATTACAGAAGAGATCTAAAAAAAATAGCTTCCCACACAGAGTGATAGATAACTGGAACAAATAAGACAAAGAAACAGTGTGTGCAAACATTATTCGAGATTTTAAGAAAAAACTTGATGCTGAAAGATACAGAGATGGGTCACCACGAGCATTGCTCACTTCCCATATAATACAACTAGGTAAATAAATACATGATTCCTAAATTCCACCTGATTCTCACAGCTCCCATTGCACCTCTCCACAAGTAAAGTCTCTTACCAGTTTCATACTATTGGTATTTTCAATCACTCTTGAAAATTTTTTGGCTGCATGAAGGCTGACCCTGGGGGTCGCAGATCTCCAACAAAACAGTATTTTGACAACAGTAAACAATGTATCTATCCTTGGGAACAATATTGCACCAAAGAGGTATCATGGTAGTGGTGAAGGAAAGATTTATGGAGTGTAGCAAAAGAAAAGGAGAGTAGAAGTTAAAAGTGATTGGCATTCTTTTCTAAGTGGAAATAGTCTCCAGTCATAAAAGAGTGCTGAGTAATGTGGTTCGTGTGGATGTCATTAAAGTCCTCAGGATATTGACTATATAAAAGATAAGAGTCAATACCCCTTGCAGGGGGGCAACAAATTGATTGATGAATTAGTATAGTTGTCTCTTTGTCACTTGTTTTATAACAAAATAGATTTTATCAATAATTTTGTAGCAGTACAATTGTACCAAGATATATATATTCTTACATAATTTCAGAGCTGGAGACATGACCTATAAGAATGACTGTACATGCTAGAAAAATATAAAATACCATTCTCAAATAACAAGATTATTTTCTTTGTTATAGGTGGGAGGCTATTTGCAGTTAATGGCCCTCAGTTAATCAGCCATAAGATGGTTGAAGCATTTGAGGTGGACTTCACCTCGGGAAAACTTATTGGATCCTTCAGTCCATATAGTCAGGTAAAGTAAACTAATGGACCTTGTTTCACGCCTTTTCAGGTAGAGACTTGCTAGCTGCCTACAAAAATAAGTACAATTCAGGTCTAAAATTTCAAGATTCAGTTTGATGAACATCAAAACAATTTGCAGTAATTTTTTTCTTGATTAGCTGATTGGTTTGCTTGTTTATGTGTTTATTACTCTGTATCCATCCTTCTTATTCAGAGGGTTCCCTGGTGGCTTATTTTCCCATTATAAATTCTAAGCTTATGTGCTCATGACTTAACCAAACTGATGGCAACTAAACAAAATCAATCAAACAATTTGTTGTCCTTTCCTCTCTTGCAAGAGACCCATGGATCCTGGGTAAATGGCCAACCCCACCAGTTCTGCCCATGAGTCCTACAGTAAAGAGATTTTATGTTGCTGTATGGAGTGAGTGTAGGACAGTGTAGTATAAGAACATAAGAATGAAGGAGACTGCAAGAGACCATAAGGCCTACACTAAGTAGTTCCATGTCCATTACCACCTGTCATCCCCATCCATAAAGTTGTCTAACCTTTTCTTAAAACAACCGATAGTTTCAGCACTCACTACATGGTTACTAAGTCTATTCCATTCATTGACCACTCTAATGGTAAACCAGTTCTTGCCTGTTTCCTTCTTAAATCTAAATTTGTCTAATTTTAATCTATTACTCCAAGTCCTGCCCTGTTGTTTTAATATGATGACCTTGTTTGCATCACCCTTGTTAAAGCTTTTGATCCAGTTGAACACCTCTATTAGATCACCCTGCAGACCGCATCTTTTCAGAGAGTGGAAGTTAAGGTGCCTAAGCCTGTCCTCATAAAGTAAATTTCTGAGCCCATGCATCATTTTGGTCATTCTCCTCTGTACAGATTCCAGTGAATTGATATCCATTCTATAGGACAGAGACCAAAACTATACTGCATAGTCAAGGATGGGCCTAACTAATGCCAGATAGAGTTTGATAATTACCTCAGCACTTTTATTCGTAATCGTCCTAGCTAATGCTCTGTTAGCTCTATTCCTGGATTTAAGGTCAGGACTCACTAGAACTCCCAAGTGTAAAAAGATAGAAGATTAGTTACACATGACTTACCCTTGGAGAACCCATGCTGTAAGTCATGAATCAAATGTCTTTTGATGTGATCTGATTCTATTAGTTATTATTGATTCAAGCATTTTACCTATAACTAATGTCAAACTGATTGGCCTGTAGTTGCATATAGAAAATTTATCTCCCTGCTCTGTGTCTTTTGTGCAGTGGTTGTCTAGGGCAGCTAGTGTCATTTTTGCTCCAGAATTTATTTCTCCACATAACCTACCACCTATCCCCATCCCCCACCCCCACTTTTGCCAGTGATTAGCAAGGACCTTTGCATGGCCGTCCAGAGCGCGGTTTGCCACTCACATCTCTGTCACCACTCTGGAATCAACGAACCCATCTCTTAACAGTGCTGACGTTAAAATGCCTTGGCTCTGTAAACATTCACCAAGTGTCCATGAATGTCGAATGGTTCCCCTTCTTTTGCGTTGAGGAATTCTCTGCTTCTGACATACACTCATGACAGGAATTACTTTATTAGACTGTCACATTGTCAGTATTCGCAATAGAAAGATAAGATATTCAGTTTATGTGCACAAAGGTTCAGTTATTATAATAACGCCATAAATAGTCCCTACAGATTCATTGGTGCATAATAATAAAATAGGAGGCATTACTTTTGGAACTACCCTCGTATAAATCCACCTCAGGAATTGATGGTATTTTATGTCCTGGGCCAGTTCCCAAAGTGGGTTTATGTCCTGGGCCCAAACATCCACACAAGTGGCAGTTGGCAAGTATTAGATTAAGAGACCTGGGTGTTATTGTAGATAATTACATACATAGACATACTAAAAGGCTCTATTCCACTTATCAAGGGGGATAGGGGCTCAGTAAGAGCACACACCCATCCTTTACCAATTTTACACCCATATGTAGTCTTTTATTTTAGCTTCTTGTGGATGAAGAATCATCCATGTCCACCCACAGCTCAGGTCAGAAGCAATGCAGTAAGACACAGCACCACACTAGAGCCCAATTGCTGAAGCTGGTCTACCCCCACTGCTTCATTTCATGGCATGCTCCCCCCCTCTCCACTACAGAAAATTCCTTTGGGCCATGTCAATTCATCATCCATTCACAACCACTTTGCACTCACACCTATCTCTTTCCTTCTCCCTTCCCAGCTCAACAGACACTCCCCTTGTACCCAAGGCTCTCTTTACCCCATCTATCCATCCTAATTACTGCAGATACAACCACCACACAAATGATACAGTTCACCTTATACTATGCCATTCTACACTTATCCCTCCTAGAAAACAACTTAAATTCTCTTCACTGAGTCACTTATGGGCTGAACTGGTGACCATGGCTTGTTCCTGATGGTCACAGGTTTCCTGCAAGAGAACCAGGAGCAATGGATTGATTGACAGCTCTTTTCTTAGGAGGACTGTCATCATTCTATTTGCCATAGTAGTGAAGGTATTTTGATGTTAACTATAAGGAAATAACCAAAATGTAGACAGTTTGAAAGCTGCAAATCGAAAGTTTTAGTTATATTAGAAAGCAAATTGTATGAATAAAAATTTGTAAAAAGAATGATTTATTATATGTTTCAGGGTTTGAGCAGCCCCCATGACATTGTAGTGACTAATGATGGTGCACATGTATACGTAGTAGAAATTGGACCAAATCTAATATGGAAATTTGAACTTGGTAAGTAGTGTTGTTAAGTGCATAATCTTTAAGTTTGGACTGGATTTTAGTAACCACTAAACTTAATATAAATCCATTCTAAACCAAAACTAGTTCAGTATTGAGAATTCTTGCTCAGCAATGGATTTCCATTTATATGATTAAATGTGGCATTCAGTATATAGCTTCACTGTGACTATTGCTAGGCAGTCTTCTTCAACTGAGTTAGATGTGTGCACTCAAAGAGTTAAATCTGTCTCAGTTAACCCTCCTGAGTGTGAAGTTTTGAATTTCACTGTGAGTCTGGTTTCCACCAGGTAATTATATTCTGCTGATGAAATCCTTTTCTCCATTCAAAAGGAACAAGGAAAATTGTGCTTATTGTTTTCAAGGACATTAACTAAATTGAAATAGATCATTAAGATAGTATATATATATATATTCATATATATATATATATATTTATATATATGTATTTACTTAATTATATTTTATGGGAAAAGAGCTATGCTCGTATTGACCCGCTTTTGTATCTTACAGCATCCAGTTTGATCTTAAATTCTTATATAGTTTTTGCAGTCCTCATTCAGTTTGTTCCAGATATCTATCACTCTGTGTGGGAAGCTATTCTTTTTCAGATCTCTTCTGTAACTATCCTTTTTAAGTTTCTTTTCGTGTCCTCTTGTTTTTCTCCTATTCCACTTTAGTAAGTCATCTCTATCAAGGATTTTCATCCCTTTCATAATTCTGTAGATGGTTAGCAGGTCTCCTCTTTCTCTTCTTTGTTCCAGGGTTGATACATTGAGGTTGTCCAATCTTTGTTTGTATGTCAGTTTGGAGAGTGTTGATGTGTGTGTGTATTTAACCTAATTGTAGTTTACAGGAAAGGAGCAGTGAAAGTGGCATTTGACTACCTGGACGAGGAAATGATTAAGGAAATATTAGTTACACTAATAAGACCAAAACTGGAGTATGCAGCAACACTATGAACACCCAGTACTGAAAAGAAGATAACGAAAATAGAAAGAATGCAAAGAGCAACAACAAAGCTGGTACCAACTCTTTCCAAAATAACACGAACAAATATTTTCCAAATTGGAATCACCAACTATGGAACGAAGAAGAGAAAGAGGAGATCTGTTGACTATTTATAGGATCATGAAGGGAATGAAAATCCTAGATAGAAATTTACTAAAAGGGACTGGAAAAATAAGAGGATGCGAAAAGAAACTCAAAAAGGATAATTATAGAAGAGATCTTAAAAAAAATAGCTTCCCACATAGAGTAATGGATACCTGGAATAATTTAGATAAAGAAACAGTGTGGAAACACTATTCAAGATTTTAAGAAAACACTTGATTCTGAAAGATACAAAGACGGGTCACCACAAGCATAGCTCCCTTCCAGTATAATACAATTAGGTAAATACTTGTTGGGTACCATCTCTTACTTTCCAATTTATCATACCTAGCCTCAACTTCATGTACAGGTCCAATTTAGTCTATATCCTTGACTTCTAGTTATCATATTTAGATTTGAATTCATCTATTGTTCAAGCTTGGGCTATATCACCTTCTAAGTTATTCCAAGTATTTATGCATCCATGTGGAAAACTATTTCTTCACATACTTTAGACATGTGATCGTTCTTAATTTGTTCCTATGACCTCATAAAGACCACCCATCCTTAATCAAATGATGTGTATGTGCGTGTGTGTGTATTTACCTAGTTGCCTAGTTGTATTTACCTAGTTGTGTCTTATGGGAAGGGACCTATGCTTGTGGTGTCCCGTCTCTGTATCTCGTAGTGTCCAAATTGTTCTTAAATTTGAGTATGGTTTTTGCACACACTATCATTAATGAAGCGGCCTTGCTGTGGATGTGCTGTGTCTTGCAACACTGCTTCTGACCCAGGGCAGTGGACAAGGTGCAGGGATGACCCATCATTCGGGAGGTGCTAAGATGAGAGGGAGGGTGGAGGGGTGTGGAGTGTATTCAGGGATGGAATGGGTGTGAGTGATTTTATGCCTTTTCCTTCTTTTTGGCTACCTCCCTTGTAAGGGGGAAAAAGCCTTGGTATATGTATGTATATGTATCATTTCATGCATGTGTGTGGGGATTAAAAGATTTAATGAGAAATAGACATTTGGGAATGGATGCTGAGAGGAGATTGCATGAAGGGGTGATTGTGCCAACAGCGCTGTATGGGGCAGAAACATGGAACATAAAAGAGCAAGAGAGGAAGAGTTTTAAGTGTGTTTGAGATGAAACGCCTGAGAAGTATGGTAGGGGTTACTAGGCTGGATAGAGTGAGAAACAGGGAGGTGAGGAGAAGAGTGGGGGTGGAAGGGAGTTGGGAGATAGGGTTGATGAAAGAATATTGGGATGGTTTGGACACATGGAAAGAATAAGTGAAGAAAAATTAGTAAAAGAGGTGTGGAAGGGAGAGGTGGGGGAAAAGAACATAAGGGGGCAACCACCAAGGATGAGATGGATGGATGGGGGTAAAAGGGGCATTGGGAAAGAGGGAAATGTCTGTTGAGGAAGGAAGGGAGAAGACAGAAGATATGGATGAGTGGAGAATGGTTGCATATAGATGATGCTGTGATATATGGAAAGGAGTGTGAGGGGTATGGGGGGCTGAGGGAGTGTGTGTGAAAGATATTTTGATGTAGTCCAAAGGGATTTCTTCCCTTCTCTTTTTCTGCATGAGGGGATAGAGAGGGGAGTCTGCAATTAAATGAAATGGCCTTACTGTGGATGACCCATCACCCAGGAGGAGCCCCCCAAAAAAAAAAAAAAAAAGAGGGAGGGAAGGGTGATGAATAGGAGTGGAGTATGTGGAGATGAAATGGGTGTGAGTGGATTTATGCCTTTGACTTTGGCTACCTCCCTTGCAAGGTGGAAGAAGCCCTTGTTATATATATGTATGACTTTGGCTACCTCTCATATAAGGGTGAAAAAGCCCTTAATGTAATGTTCCCATGACCTCATGACTCATCCCACAATATGAGATCTCTAACAGCTTTATCCATTCCATTTATTGTGGCAACACTACTCTCAAATGCATTGCATGTGTAGAGGCTTAGGCCACCTATTCACAAAATAACAACAGTATTGCAAATTACATAGGTAAGTACACATGAGTGGTGTGGTGCTTACTCTCCATAGTATCTTGTAGAATGCAATGTGGGTGTGACAAAATCAGTAAAGTATTGTATTAAGCTTTATTTGTAGCATGAGGTGTCGCTTTACATTTGTGTTAATATTTGATTTTCTTTTATTTGAGTGTTTGACAATCTCTGTGTTTGGTCTTTATTTACTTTAATATTTCTTGAGTTATAGTTTTCTTCATGTAGTGATTAGAAATTATTTAACCCATTTAAGATTTTCAGTGTCTTAGTGAAAGCATATTAGTGGGCTTGACATACAGTGAATTTATACCATGGGTGATGTTGACTGACAATTTTGTGATTTATATAAACAGGTGAAATAGACTGGGACCAGACTACTCCATCACCGACTCAACCATCCATTTTTGAACGTCTAGCTTCATTGTTCTCCTTCCGCATAGGCTAGGTACCTACCTAGACACAGACAAGTTTTACATTAACAAACCTAACACTAAGCTGTGGTCTTTTCATTTAAATGTGGTGAAGAGTATTAATCTCTGAGAAGTTCATATAATAGTACAAAGAAAACTAATTTATTGAAATCTGAGAATCATAGATTATTTATAAACATTTGTGAAGAAATCTGTAAAGGTCAGGAGGTGAATGAAGTAAAGATTTCCAATTTCTTTATTGCTGTAAAAAGCTGTGGCTTTCATATTTATTACAGATATGAGATACTCTAAAACAAAATGAATACCTTTTTAGTGCATGTTTACTGATCAGCCCAAAACTAACCAATGCCCACTATTTTTTTGACTGAAAAAAAGAGACAAATGGAGCTGCTTATGTGGCTTAGAATACCCCATTATGCTGCATTACAAAAATGACTTAAAGCACCAAAAGGGCATGTCAATTTTAACTTTTAACTTGCACATTTATTCTGGTTTACTAAGATTGTTGGAAGAAAGATGCAAATACTGAATTGGTTGCTGACAACAGACATGAGCAGGATGATGATCATAGTAAATTTATGACTGAGCTAGGTAATTAAGAAACCCCTAGGATCAGAATGGCAACTATGAGTGAGTGAGAAAATGGGGGATATGGTTAAGACCAGAGATGAACTGAAAGTACTCAAGACAAGAGTTTGATCAAATAGTTAAAATAGATACAGTGAGTCCTTGTTATACGGTACATAAGTGTTCCTGAAAACCTTACCGCAAATTGAAATTACCATATCCCGAACGCAAGTTTCGACTTATGGCAGACGTACCTTCTCCCTGCTCTTTCCTCTTCAAAATATCTAATTTTACCTCCAAAA
This sequence comes from Oratosquilla oratoria, assembly GCF_046742065.1. NCBI lineage: Eukaryota > Metazoa > Arthropoda > Malacostraca > Stomatopoda > Squillidae > Oratosquilla > Oratosquilla oratoria. The sequence goes on along the minus strand of NC_134792.1, from coordinate 53,426,651 downwards.
CACGAGCGGATACCGTATCTGTGAATTTTTCTTATCGTAAATAGAATCAAGGGTAGTAATTACCAAATACCGTAACTGTGAATTTACCAGATAAAGAATTACCATATAAGGAGGACTCACTGTATCTGGAAAGTAAATTGAATGAAATGACATAAACAAAGGAATCATAGATCAGAACTTGAGGAGTTAAAGGTTGAATATAACAACTTTAAAGAAGAGAAAATTAAGTTAGAGGGCAATGTGAAGTAAAATAATGAAAAGGCTGGAGAAAGTTAAGAAAAAATCAAACAAGGACAGAAAGGGTGGTTAAAGTTACAAGAGGAACAGTTACAGTAATGAAAAGTTATGGAGAAAATAAAAGAAGAGGAGGTGATGGGGGTCTTTAAAGTAGGGAAATGTTGATCAAATAAGTGGTAGACAAACAAAAATATATTGTAGTGGTAGGATGACAAGGAGAACATTTACCAGTAAAAAAAAATAATGAGAAATAAAAGAAAAATAGAGAGCTAAGGAAGTAGTGCAAACAATAGTGGACAATGAGGAAGGCATACAATAGAAGAAGTATTTAGGTTAGGTTGATATGCACAAGGAGGTGCAAGATCAATGAAAGTAAAATTCAAATCACAAATCACATGGGAACTAGCAATTGTAGATAAATTTAGAAAATGTATAAGAAGGAATGCAACAAAGGAAGAAAAAAAAATATTGGTAGAAGCTAAGGAAAAAATTAAACATGCAATGAACAGGAGAGAATGGTATTTTATTTGAGAATGGTGGATCAGAAATTGAGGAAATGGTTCCTAAAACCTATAATGATAATGATAAAGATCTAAAAGAGAAAGAAAGAAAGAAAGGAAAAGAAAATAATTAGTTATATCCTATATATAGATCGATTGATGTAATAAGAATTAGAAATAATTATTTTCTAAAGGAGAAAGAACCAGACATAATGTGCTTTGGCAAAACGGGCTCAATAGAAATATTAATATTCAAGTGGGTGAGGGGAAGTATAACATATGGAGGAGGTACAGGAGAAAAAAATTGAAGGATGATGTGATGATATCAATGAAAAGAAGCATCAAGGTGGAAGATATAAGCAAGATTGAAGGGATACAAAAAGTAACAATTTAGATTAATCCCAGCCTTGTAGTAAATTGTATGAAACTGGAAGCACTGAATATTATAACTGAAATGTTGAAAAAATGAGGTAACCTGCAGTGTTCAGAGCATTAAGCAGGATGGATAAGAATGAAAAAGAGGATCTCTATCTGGGACAGGAGGGCATCAAGAGGTCATGATCACATGCTAAACAGACCACTTATCTAAAAGATGTGAAAAAATACAGTTTTTCATATAAATGCATAAGTTCCTGGAAAGGCCTAAGGGAGGATATAGCATAAGCTCATGCTATATATGAATTTAAAATGAGATATGGTAATTGGAGATCAAGAGACAGGCTCCCATGAGGATAGTTCCCCTCCTGTATACTACAATTAGGTAAATACACTGTTTCTCTTAACTGTCACCCCCCTCCAAATCTGTGCAAGGGGGGTAGGGGTGTGGGAGTAGTTTTGTTGTCTATATATCTTGGAGGTTAGCAGTCAGAGCTACTAGGTAAGAGGGAAGGGAAGGACCAATGTCCTTGTAACATCAAAATTATACTGGAACTTAGCATGGGACCCAGACCCTAACCTCAGCTGACAATATATTGTTAAACTACAATCTCTGCATGTGCAACTGATGCTGTTATTTATTATATAGTTGCTGAAGTAAGTATGAAAATTCTGTTGTACTGTAGCTGTTGTGATATATGTGCTTTGATGTTGGTGAAGGGTGCTTTTGTTTCTTATTTATTGTTTTCCTTTTATATTTGTTACTTTTTTATGTGGAATAAAGCTTTTGCATCAGTTTATTTTGTTTTTGCTTCCTAATTTAGTTGTGCTAGTTAACAAAAATGTCTTCGTATCTATTTGCTTTTTCATGAACTCACATATGTTCTTACCTAATAATAATTATAAAGGGAGTGTGTGTTTGTGATTAGAAAGGACATTGCTGATAGCAAACATTGTGTTTGAAAAGAGAGCCAAAAAATATACATGGGAAAGGGTGGTGAAGGGAAGGATGGTTGATAGGGCATTAATAGATTATGTAGTAGTACCCAAAAGGAGGACTGGAAGAGTTATGGTATGGATGTTCATGCTTTCAGGGGAGAGAGTGGGGGATTGTCATATAATTTTATGGGAGAAGGAAAATTGAGAATAGAGGAAAGGAGAGGAGGAAAAGGGAGTGAAGGAAGTGCTGAGAGTGAACAAATTACAAAAAGATAAAGAGGAAGACTACCAGGAGAGGCTGAGAGAAGTGTGGGAGGTGATGAGCAGAACTGCCTAGTGTAGGCCTTATGGTCTTCTGCATTATCTCTCATTCTTATGTTCTTATGAGTATATTAGGCTGGTTGAAGCAAATTCTGATGGAGAAGTGGTTTTATTTAGCAATGAATTTAGGTGTCAATGTTATGATAGGGCTTGCTCTAAAGTGAGAAAAGGGGGAGAGGACAAGACGGCGAGGGAGTTGACGACTATGAGTTTCAAGTCATGTCCCAACTTGGTCTGCTTACAGGGGAGCAGGGGAGGAGGTGAAAAAGCAAGGAGCAACAAACCAGGCTCACACTGTGATGCTCCAAGGTGATCTGCATCATCAGCATTCATCCAGCCTTTATATACATACAGGGGCAGGTCATGACCCATGCTCCTAATTGGCATGAGGTCAAGTGTGATGTGTGGGAAAGTCAGACGCAAAATGTTCTTACGCTGCTGACTCACAAAGACAGAGGGTATGCAGTTCTCAATGAATCCAGTGTTCATCATCATGTGGCTCATGTGGCTGGCCAAGGTGCAGGTTAGTCATCACTGGCCGATGCTGGTGAACTGCATGTGCATTTCCTCAAGGAGGCTTTGTCCCACCCATGGGCCTCAAGGAAGCTTTGGGTCGAGTCATGCAGGTGGGAGTGTGTCCCATGGGACCACTTGTGGGTCAGTAAGGTCGTGGGACGGCCAGAGAAGAGGTGAGGATGGTAGGAGTGAGGACTACTTCCTAACAGAGTAGAAGAATGGATATGTTTCAAGGAGGAAGTAATAAAATGCACAAAGATGGTATGTGGAATGAGGAAGATAGGAGGGAACAAAAAGAGAGGTAGTGAATGTGGGATGAAGAGGTGATGGCAGTAGTGGAAGAGAAGCAAGTGTGTGGGGATTGGTTGGAAGGTAGAACAAGAAGTGTATGAGAAATACAATAAGAAGAGAAGCAAAACACGAGATGAGGGAGGCAAAAAGAGGACAGATGCAAAATGGGGTAGGAGTTTGACATAGATTTTTGAAAAGAAAAAGATGTTTTGGAAAGAACTGAAGAGGGTGAGGGGGTGAGTCACGTAGAGAGGAAAATATAAAGGGTGCATATGGACAGATATTAATGGAAATGAAGGCAGTAAGGGGAAGATGGGTAGAGTGTTTCAGAGTTGTTGAATATAGAGGAGATTAGAGATGGATTGATTGTGGCAATAGATGCTAGTGAAATAACTATAATGAGAGAAGAAAATGACAGGCTATAGAAAAAGATGAAGTACAAAGTCCTTTGAAAGTGATGAAAACTGGTAAGGTGCCAGTATTGGATGGGCAAAGAATTTTGTATATGTGTGTAAGATCACAGGATTACTCATAGTTTGGGCCATATATGAGTTCTGAGCTGTCATCTGGGAGGATAATAGCTGTTGATCATGAGTCCAACATGTGATCCAAAACTGGTGAATGACATGCACCCACCCACACACCCACAGCATGTAAATGAACTTCACTAACAAACTTTGGGAATATATCCCCCATAAAACATAAACTTACTTCAATCTATCATGAAATGCAAAACCATGATCTTTTGAAAACAGTGTGGCCCAAGTCAATTGCTGCTTGTCACCTTTCCTTATGGTGGAAGAAATACAATCAAAATTGATAACGGGAGATCTTGGGCCCATACCAAAGTCTATCATGGTCAAAATAGATCTTCATTCTTTTACTAAATACCTATGTGCTGTGCATATCTTGGTTAACTCTAAAGACTGCCCAGAATTTTTTTTTACTACCTTACCTCTTTGGTAGAGCAAGGGACCAATGACAGGTACCTGTATATGGTCGTCCTGCAAGATGGACAGCTAAGCTGCCCATTTTCAAAACCTGTCAACCCCCTCACCTCCATCAGGAGGTGCAACTCTGAGGTTTCAGGAAATCCTATTTTTGTCTCTTTCTCTCTGCTTATTCAGTTACCATAAAGTTTAAGATTTTTTAAGGAGGAATGAAATGAATAATGAAATTCCAGCATCAGGTATCGAAGACCATATGACACCACAGGATATTAAAGTGAAAGCAATTTACGCAGGATTGACCGCGATAGTTTTAAGATCTTGTTGTTTTAGGTACTTCAGCAACAGTCCTATAGGCCAGTTAATCAGCATATTTTTTATCTACTTATTTATTTATTTATTTACCTATCTATTTATCTATTCATGTAATTTTTTTTATTATTAGTATTATTATTACTGGAAAATAATTCCTACTCAAAAAATAATGCTGTTCACTTTTAACTTATGCCATCCCTCCTTTCTGCTACTTTCCTTAAAGCTCTCCATTACCACTTCTGTGACTCCATCTCTTTGGTGCAATATTGTCTCCAAGGATAGAATTGCAGGTTACTGTTAGCAAATTATGATGCAAAAATGGAAGCACAGGAGCAGTAAAAGAGAAACCAAGTTAGAAATAGACCACCATTCCTGTACAAGTGATACTAATTTCCAGTCTATGTGATTTTAGATTGTAGTGATGTCAAAAAAGTCTCCTTAGTGTGACTGTATGAAACTTGAGCAGTCACTAAATCAAGCTATAACTCACTATCACCCAAAAGTGTTCCTACAAACTCAATAAGATTGTCTGGCCTTGGTAAGAGCAAAATCATAAAAGAGGATACTAGGTTGTAGTAGGGTCATCAATCAAGCTTTTTTTATTTTTAACTTGTCAGCACCAGGGCCCATTTCTACAAGCTAAATAAAATCATCTGGCTTTAGCTAGAGTGAAACCTCAAGGATATTGGGATTTGATAGGATAATAATTTACCACTGCTGGTAATTACTGAGGATACTAATTAGTCTGACAAATCATTGCACTTCCTTGTGCATGTCAGATGCTGATCTGTTAAGGTTACTAAAACAGTATCATCACAGAGTTGACCTTGTAGTACAGATGACAGAATACTTAATCTTACACTTCCCAACATTAATTAGTTATAGCCTGCGACACTACTGTGGACAGCCTTATCTCAACAGGTGGCCTGAACTCAGTTGTGCCAACGTCCTTCTTGCTAGTTATGGGAAGGATTTCTCCATAGGGCTAATGACTGAGGAGAGTTTGATGGAGTTTGGTGGGAAGTCTTGGAGTGTTTGTTTTGTGTGTGTATATATGTATGTATATATATATATATATATATATATACATATATATATATATATATACAGTAAGTCCTCGTTATACCGTACATAAGCGTTCCTGAACACTTTACCACAAATTGAAATTACCATATACCGAACCCATTATAACATGTAAATATAGGATATGGCAGATGTACCTTCTCCCTGCTCTTTCCTCTTCAAAATATCTAGCGGATACCATATCTGTGAATTTTTCTTACTGTAAATAGAAAAAGGGTAGTAATTACCAAATACCGTAACTGTGAATTTACCGTATAAAGAATTACCATATAAGGAGGAATCATTGTATACATACTCTAAATTGGCTGTGCTTGTGTTATCTGCTGGGATTGAATGATCTTGCATAGTCCATGTGAAGATGTTGTTTTAGTACATCTATTATTATCCTTAGTGCATTGTTATATAGTTTGTTGGGTATGAATGTTTTCCTGGCTGTAGGGAACTATGCTGGGGAAACATAGTTCAATGTGTTTGTAAAATGATTAAGAGTTGATTTCTGCTAACCAAAGTTTGTATGTTTATTTTCCTGTTAATTTCCACTTAGGTCCTCGATGTGTGATCTCAAAAACATATTTTTATCAAAAGTGAGGCCAAGGATTTTAGGGCGCTTATCCAGTGGAAGTTATCCATTCACATTTACTATTGAATATTTCTGTGATTCATAATTGTCTTGGTTGAATAATGTCACTGATGATTTCTGTAGAAAGGCTTCAATCTATTTTTTGTCTTAGCCACTGTTCTATTTAGTGTAAGTAGATTTGGATGTTTTTAGACACTTTCTTGTTGCTATGCTTGGTTGTTATCATCAGGTCATTTTTATATATGAGAGCTTTAGTGTTATGCTCAGGATTTGTTGTGAGGAGACTTTTTGAGAAGGGGTTAAATAGTGTAGGTGTTGATTGCTCCTTGAGGGACTCCATTGTACAATATTTTGATCCCAGATTGTTGTCCATTTGGGATTTTCTGCATTCTCTTCCAGCTAAAAAGTTTCGTAACCATTTCCTTTTGTTGTCGACATCTGTCTCTGTGATCCTGTTCAATGTGTGTATGGATGGGGTGGTGTCGGAGGTAAAGGTGAGGGTAATGGGTGTGGAGTGGGGAGGGTGAAAGAAAATAGAGAAAAGTGGAAGGTGAGCCAGTTGTTGTTTGCTGATGACACTATGCTTGTGGCAGGGTCAGAGGGGGGATTAGGGAGTTAGTGATAGAGTTTGGGAAGGTATGCAATAGGAGAAAGTTGAAGGTAAAAGTGGGGAAAAGCAAGGTGATGAGATGTACAAGGGCAGAGGATGGCAGTGAATTGGAAGTAAGTCTAAAAGTAGAGAGGCTGAAGGAAGTGGATAGCTGTAGGTATTTGGGGTCGCATGTGACAGGAAAGGGAAAATGGAAGTGGAGGCAAATTGTAGATTGAGAGAAGCAAGTAAATGCCTTCGGGGATTAAAAAAGTGTTAAGGAATAGGTATTTGGAAATAGATGCAAAGAGGAGATTGTATGAAGGAGTGATTGTGCTGATGGTATTGTATGGGGCAGAGATTTGGAATCTAAGAGAGGCAGAGAGGAAAAGTTTAAATGTGTTTGAGATGAAATGTCTGAGAAGTATGATAGCAGTTAGTAGGTTGAATGGAGTGAGAAATGAGGAGGTGAGTAGGAGAGGGGGGTGGAAAAGGAGATGGCAGATAGGGCTGATGAAAGATAATGGTTTTGGACACATGGAAAGAATGAGTGATGAAAGATTAGTAAAAGAGGTGTGGAAGACAGAGGTGGAGGGAATGAACTTGAGGAGACAGCCAAGGATGAGATGGATGGATGGGGTGAAAGGGGTGATGAGCAAGAAGGGAATGTCTGTTAAGCAAGGAAGGGAGGAGGCAGGAGATAGGGATGAGTGGAGAGTGACTGTGTATAGATGATATTATTATGCAATGAAGAGAGGGGATGGGGGTATGGGGGTGCTTATGTGTGAATAATATTTTGACACAAAAGAAAGGGATTCCTCCCCATCTTCTCTTTTTCTACATGAGGGGAAGGAGAGGGGAGAGTCGCCGATTAAATGAAGCAGTCTTGTCGTAGATGTGCTGTGTCTTCCTACATTGCTTCTTCTGACCCAGGGCAGTGAGTGGTATACAGGGATGACCTGTCATCCATGAGGAGCTAAGATGAGGAGGGGGGAAAGGGTGGTGGGTGGGAGTAGGTATGTGCCTTTAACTTGGCTGTTTCCCTTATGAGGAAAAAGATCTTGGTGTATAGATAGATATAGTGTTTGGAAATTATCATAACTGTTCCATTTGGTGGTTCTTACTAAATCCCTTTGTTACTTGTTGAATGATGTTTGTGAGGAGCATGCCGGTGAAGTGTGCCTCCATGTATCCATATTGGCTAAGAGAAATGGCCAATTCTGTTTTTGTTCAGCCTTCCCATTTGTTTGGATATGGTGAATAGTAGGAAGATTGATCTAGAGGATGCCAGGTTTTCTGGTGATTTGTTTTAAGATGAGAGTGTATGCCCATTTTTCTAGATTGTTGGAATTTCACTGCACTTCCTGGAGTGGTTGAAGATATCTGTTGAGGCCTTTATTGCTTTTGAGCCTAGATCTTTGATATCTTATTTGGACCCTTTGCATGAAGGACTTTAAGTTTGTTTATTACATTTTCTAAAACTTTTTTTTGAAAAAGGTAGGGATGGGATGTGTTTTTATTTTGCATATCATTTTGGTTATCTTTCTGTTTTCTGGAATTATGGGTTTGAAACTTGTTTTGGAGAAGTGCTTGATAATGATGGTTTTTATTGTACTCCACATTTGTTTGTTGCTTTCATACGAGTAGTGTTAATGCTATTTTTTCAGTTTCCTTTCTTTTTGTTGTTCATTTGTTTTGTGAGGTCTTTAGTTGTTGAATTAGCATCACTGATCAAAATGTTCTACCTCTGCCATAATACACATTTTAAAAGAATATTTTGCATATTTTCCATACAGATGGGTGGAAGGACACTGAACAGATAGTGGAGACTAATACTCAACAAAATGATCCTACAGTCAGAGTTGGTCAACTTATTGCAGGTAAGTAGATTTTTTTTCCCTTCAAAATTTGAACAGTGGTTATTGAGAATAACTGAACTCATATGTGCAAGGAATGATTTTTATATTTAAATTGTGGTTGGTATAAAAAAAATGGTATAAAAGCACCACAAGACACAACCCGTGATGAGAAAAAATTATGAAGACATGCAAGAAGCACTCTAGTATGACCCTGATCAAGTCACAGCCTACCTCTAAACCAGTCAGCCTGGTAACACACCATCTGCCCAAGATGTACATATGACACAGAACATCTAAGATTATACTACCCATTACTGACCTCATACAGAAAACAGTACAAAATTTCTTCCATAAAATCTACTTGGGGACTAGCCAAACACCTTGTACATAAGAACATAACATAAGAACATAAGGATGAAGGAGACTGCAAGAGACCATAAGGCCTACACAAGGCAGCTCTGTATCCATCACCACCTGTCATCCCCATCCATAAAGTTGTCTAATCGTTTCATAAAACAACTGATAGTTTCAGTGCTTACTACATGGTTACTTAGTTTATTCCATTTGTCGACCATCCTATTAGTAAACCAATTCTTGCCTATCTCCTTCTTAAATCTAAATTTGTCCGGTTTATAACCATTACTGCGAGTCCTGCCATGTTATTTTAAAAAGATGGCTTTGTTTGCATCACCCTTGTGATCCACTTGAACACCTCTATTAGATCACCCTGCACTCTTCGTCTTTCCAAAGAGTGTAAGTTAAGGTGTCTAAGCCTCTCTTCGTAAGGCAAATTTCCAAGTCCATGTATCATTTTGGTCATTCTTCTCTGTACTGATTCTAGTGAATTGATGTCCATTCTGTAGGACGGAGACCAAAACTGTACTGCATAGTCAAGGATGGATCTAACTATTGCTAGATAGAGTTTAATAATTACCTCTGCACTTCTATTTGTTACTGTCCTAGCAATGAAACCTAATGCTCTGTTAGCTTTATTCCTGGCGCTAATGCACTGTTTCCTGGTTTTAAGTTCCAGACTCACTAGAACTCCCAAGTCTCTCTCACACTCAGTTTTCTTTAAAAGTGTGTTATCTAAGCTATATCTATTTTCGGGGTTGCATAGCTCTACATTTAACATGCTACATTTAGAGATATTGAAGTTCATTTGCTATTTCACTGACTATGTGAACAATTTGTTAAGATCATCCTGCAGAATCTCTGCATCGTCTCCTGACCTAATTAGACATTCTATTTTAGTGTCATCCACAAAATTACTAACATTACTATTTATCCCATCCTCAAAGTCGTTTATGTACATAATGAACAAGGGACCCAAAACCGAGCCCTGGGGGACCCCACTAGTAACATTGCCCCACCTAGATTTTACTCCATTTATGGTGACCCACTGTTTTCTGTTTCTAATCCAAGCTCTAATCCATTCTAACACTTTTCCTCCTATGCCATGGACTTTGTTTTTATTTAGTAGTCTCTGGTGTGGCACCTTGTTGAATGCTTTGCTAAAGTCAAGGTAAATAACATCGTAATTATCATTGTTATGTGATGCCTTATATACTTTAGTGTAAAAGGATAGAAGATTAGTCACACATGACTTACCCTTGGAGAAACCATGCTGTGAATCACGAATTAAATTATGCCTGATGTGTTCTCTGAGTCTATTTACTATTACTGATTCAAGCATTTTTCCTATAACCCATGTCAAACTGATTGGCCTGTAGTTGCATATAGATGATCTATCTCCCTTCTTAAAAACAGGAACAACGTTTACCTGCCTCCAAGCAGTAGGCACAAAACAGTGTCTACCAATTTATTAAATATTTCAGTTAACTGGTTGCAGATTTCAAATTTACACTCTTTAAGCATTTTTGGAAAAATCTTGTCTGGACCCGAGGATTTTGTAGCTTTAAGTCTTTTAATCTGCTTGACTACTTCTTTACTAATGCTGATATTAGATAGACTACTTTCTTCATCCCCTCTAAAAATCGGATTGCAGTCAGGTACTTTATCTAACCTCTCATTAGTAAACACCAATAGAAAATAATTGATAAAATCCTCGCTCATTTTTTTCTCTGATTCTGTCATGACATTTTCATCATTTTTAATTGGTCCTATTTTTTATTCTTTGTTCTATAGAGATGAAAGAAACCCTTTGGGTTGGATCTTGCTTGACTGGCAACTTTAATTTCATAATTACGTTTCGCTGTACATGTATTCTTTTTAACCAGCTCTGTCATTTCGTTATATCTTGACCTAAGGTGTGATTCCCCGTTTTTTATTTTTACTTAAAGTCCTCTTTTCTTTCCGATCTCATGTTTCAATCTGTCCGTCATCCATTTGGGAGTATTACTATTTTTCTGTATTGACTTCAGGGGGATAAATGTATTTTGTGCATTAATAATTAGATCAGTTAGATTGCTACACATTTCATCCAAATTGCTGACCTGTCTGTTGAGCCCCTGCCCCCAAGTGACCTGACCCAAGGTATGCATATTACCCTCCATGACCCGACCCCTGGTCAAGTACCGAGACCTGACCCTGTTGGCAATGTCCGAAACGTCTGTAAAGTCCGCATAACATTTCATATTCAATTTCAAATAGGTTTTTATATTGTCAAAGTTTGCTCTCCTGAAGTCTGGTACTTGGACCTTATTTGTACTTTTTAATTCTTCCCAAATAACATTAAATTTTATTTCTTGATGATCGCTAGAGCCTAGACTATCTCCCACTATTACATTACTCATTAGGTGCTCATTATTAGTTAAAAGTAAGTCCAGATTATTTTCTCCCCTCGTAGGATCGGTAATCACTTGTTTTAGGAAATTATCTTGCACCACATCTAGGAATTTCTTCGTTTCCTGATCTCCTATTAAAGTTTCCCCGTCAATGTTTCTATAATTAAAATCTCCCATGATCACAACGTTTTTGTACTGGGACACTGTGAATTTCATGAATCAGGGGATCAGTCTGCTCAATGCTGAGGTTAGGAGGTCTACACAAGATGCCAATAATAACTTTCTTATTCTTGTCTATAATCTCTACCCAAATAGATTCCATATAGTCCTCTTCCTTAATCAAATTGTTGATGATGCAGTTTATTGTATTTTTAACGAAAAGTGCTACACCTCCCCCACTCCTGCAACCCTATCCTTGTGAAAAAACTTATATCCTTCTATTTTGATTTCCGGAAGGAAATGTTAATTAGCCATGTTGATCTAGGATTCAGTAATAGCTATAATATTGAAATTCTCTGCACATGCTTTACTGCGCAGCAAATAAATTTGGTTAATTATGCTTTTGCTATTTGTATAGTAAACTTTAAGTTTATCTTCCCTCCACCTGCTTTGGTGATTCTTTTCACAGTCCCTCTCTAAGTTGTTTCTATTGCTTAAACTATATTCCGATACTTCCCCCCCTACTCCCACATAATCTACCCAAAAAAAACCCTGTAGGATACCTACTTCTTGCTCAAGGGATTCAGCAAGGAGCCGAAATCCTCTGAGCGACAAGTGTACCACATCCCTTGTATATAGATGATTCTTACCGTAAAAGCGGTCCCAGTTGTCAACAAATACCCATCCATTGGCCTTACAATGATTTGCCAGCCTGCAATTCATTGCTGTAGCCCTGGAATGCCACATGCCTCCAACTCTATGCCTTGGAATGATTCCACATACAACAGGAACACCTCCCTTATTTCTAATCTTGTCTAGCACATCCTGGAACGGTGCAAACAATTCCTCACTCCCTAACTTACCTATATCATTGCCCCCGGCACTTAAGCAAACTACAGGGTCCTTACCTTCCCCTACTAAACACTTTTCAATCTTATCTCTAACATCTCCTATCCCTGCGCCGGGGAAACTTACCTGCATCCTATGTTTCCTATCTTTATTGCAGAAAGCCTTGTCTAAGTACCTCACTTGACTGTCTCCTACAACCAAAATCTTACCTGTGGGCAGGGATCCAGTGTCTGCCCTTCCCTTCTTCTCTTGAATTTCATTTGTTTCTTTTTCCTGCAGCTTCGCTAGTGCTTGAAACGAGTTCTTACAATCAAGTGGGGCTGTTGAGGACTTTTTTCCACTTTTCCACGTCTTATTTGTTGCCATTTTCCATCCAGGCTCATAGCTAGTTTTGTCTTCTGTATTTTGGGCCTTCGAGCGGAGAACTCGATTCTCCTCTTTGAGGCACTTTACAGCATCCTCCAAAGCTTAATTTTTAAGGCACTTTACAGCATTCTCCAAGGCTTCAATTCTACTAAGTAGAGATTGTACTTTATCAGCGCTGAACACGGTAACACAACCACTTGCCATATCACTAATTGAAGCAGCTACCCGGTTGACCTGACCTGAGTGACGACTACTGCTCAACTGACGACCACAGGTTTTCCAAAAGAGAGAACCAAGTCAACAAAATTATTTCTAGAATCATTTTTTATTAATCCTGTTTCAGTCCTGTTTTATTTATATAATTATATGCTTATGTACCTATTTACTATTTTCCCAGGCATATTTTAATGCACCTCTTCAATCACCCAAACAGATTCTTCCACAAAAGAAGTTTTGTCACCGTTTCCTGGCAAGTGGTCCACCATTGGTGTATCCACAGTAGTATTAGGTCTTTTGGCTATTCCCATTGCAGTGCTCTCCATCATCACATTAATCATCAGAGCTCGCAAAACAGGTAAGTTTGCACTCTACTCTATTTCATGGAAAAACAATATGTATATTCAGATCACAAAACAAGCACTCCGAGACCAACCACCAAACATCCTACACCCTCAAATTCTTGCTGACATCAGTCCCTCAAGAGAGGTCCCTCTCATGACAGGCAAGAAGTTCACTAGTATGACTGTATTCAGGACATCATCCAGTTTAAAAACAGTACCAGCACAGAATTAGCCTTGCCACAGATTTTGGATGCCATCACCACACAGAAAACACCAAACATTTCATCTAACATTTCCCCACTTTTGCCTTACCCAGACAACAGCACAATATCTCTTCCTTGTTTGACTCGTGGCCCAGTCCAGTGATTGTTGCTGGTTACCTGGGAGCCATAGGTCTCCTACATGAGATCTGGGGCAATGATATGACTGATTCATGATCTCTCGTGACTCTCCCATACCAAAAAAGGGGTGTTACTTGTCAATTTGATCCATGTTTTTCATTGATCTGAACATTAGAATCATAGTAACTCTCTTTCTTCTTTCTTCTAATGATGGAAGATTTAGTCTTTCAAATCTCTCCTGTGGTCTTATCGGCTAGGTTAGGGACCAGTTTGGTTGCTGTACTATGTCTTCTCTCAATCTTGCATACATCCTTCTTTTTGTGTGAAGACCACACCATTCCTACATATTCCAGTCTATGGTGCATGTGCATGTATCAGTGGTACATTTTCACTTATATGGTAGAAACATGGTGAAATATTAAACTCGTACTTGTTTATAGAACAAATTTGGTAAAATATTAAACTCATGTATAATTGTTTTCTTTTTCCTTTTCTTTTTTCATTTGAATCTACAGGTAGAATAAGAATGAGAAACTTAGCAAATGGTTCATTAAATGGTGGACTTAAACGGGGCAAACTTGAAAATGGACTCAATCTTGGTTCTCTTCTCAATAAACATCATGGATTTGAAAAATTAGCAACAGAAGATCTGGACCATGATGCACCAGATTCAGGTGATTCTGATATTGAAGAATTCTCACAAGCAGCAACAAGAGCGTAAGGGTGCACCCTTCGTACATGAGGTGCTGAGGTGGAAAGGGTGGGTGAATGAATTCTATTTGTAAATGATGTGTGTATATGTGAGTGTGCTTGTCCATGTGTGTGTGTGTGCACACATACATGCACTTTGATTTGGCCACCCCACTCCTATATAAAGGGGAAAAGGCCTATCGTATATGTACATGTATATATATATATATATATATATATATATATATATATATATATATATATATATATATATATATATATATATATATATATAATATAAGATTGGTTGTGTGTATACATTACTATCAACATATTCAATAACATTTGGTGGGAAGGTGTATTATAAAAAAAATTATGATTATTAATTCGGTTCTTTGTACACATTTGAAGCACAAATATGGGTGTATAAAATTGCAGATATTTTTTTCAACACCAGTCTTTGTAAAGTTGGACTTCATGTTGAAGATGATACTAACATTATTTGGTTGTGATATATAGAATACAATTCTTATTCTGTTAGAGGAATATTGGATTAATCATTTTGCTGCTGATGACAACTTGTACCTTTATTCTGACTGTTCCATTTAATCTTAATCAGCCAAGGCAAACTCCCCATGCATACTGAAAGGGTTAATCTTACCTTGATTAACCTTTTAACTGCTGATGATGACTTTTACCTTTATTCTGGTCACTGCCCAGCATTTTCATTCAGCTGAGGGAAGCCCTCTGCAAAGTAAAACAGTTAAAAGTACTAGAGGACCTAGGTTAAGTATGAAATATGAAAGAAATTATATTGAATAATTTCTGTGGTAAAGAGACAGTAAATGTCTAGGCAGGTGTGGCAGGTTTTCTTATTTCAGTGATAATAATTCTTTATACATACATGAAATGAGCAAAGTCATTGGTATCACTGATGGAAATACTATTCAGAGGACCAATGACAGGTACTTGCAAGTGGTCCTGTAACATGAACATCAGACAGAGAGAAATCATCTCCCTGCCATCCATTATCATAGCACATCACTGTGCTCACCTACTGATACTCATTACCCTGACTTCAGAGCCCCAGGATCTCTTTCTATTAATTTTGTATTTCCTCCATCTTTTCACACAAGGTGAGTTGACAGTGATGACAGCTCCATTCCTACTAGTATTATAGACTGGTGTCATACAAACAGTCCCATACTAATGCTAAACAGACAACAGTTTGATATTCCTTACCAGAGAGATCCAAGGGAGAGCCCAGAGACTGTTGCCAGGCACGTTAAGGGCTGTGGGTTTGCAATTGCAACCTGAGGCAACAGTTATGATTTTTGTATAGTATTACTACACACTAATCATTCAAGTCATCCAACTGTGCATCTTATCTACTACCAGAGTTACTATGTTTATGTTAGATTACTTACTCATAGGCTTGGCCATAGAATCAAACTGCCCTTGATGAAAGCACCACATGGAAGACTCTGAGCATCTCATCCTACAATACCCCACACTAACAATCCCTAGACAACAACACAATATCTCTTCCCTGAGTTACTTATGGGCCCACCCGTAGCTGATTACGTGGGAGCTGTGGGTTTCCTGCAAGAGAGACCTTGGATGAAGGATTAATTGATTTATTGATTTACTCATCACTCCACATTAAGCTATACTGTATCAGGTTCAAATGTCTATATATGTTAATATCATTACAATATATAAAAAACTGACTATTTATTTTTATGGAAAATATATGAGTGAAACTTAGATATTTCAGAAGTTTTCTAATACAGTGAATGATTTCAAGATTGTAATAAAAAGATTGTGTGTATATATATATATATATATATATATATATATATATATATATATATATATATATATATATATATATATATATATATATATATATATAAAAGACTGTTGAACTGTAATGTGCAAGTTACTTTACACAATTTGCACAACTCATTTTGTATGATTCAGATTTCATGGTCTGTGACATTCTTGCTAGATGTTTTATTTCTAAGTACTGGATATACTCCACTGTCCAACACTGTCCAAGTATCATGACTTTTGAATTAACTGAAGAGATATAGATATTTCATAGTGGACTGAATACTTAAATGAAAAAGAAAATGCACATATACCAGAATACTGTGTTAGAGTGTGTGCATGTTGGGCATGTCTGTATTGTGTATGGTTTTCATGTCAAAACAATATGACAGCTAACTTTTACGTAGTATTCCATAACTTTCTGTTCTGTAGCAAATCAGAATTACCTTAAAGACCTGAGGTTTGTATGCCAAGAACCAATACTCTTGCTAACTTATTTTTCCAAATTAACCCCTTTTGGTATGGCAATGTGCTTTTTTTAATATCATCTGGATAACTCCAAACTTTTATTTAGCTTACGGGTGTACCAAAGCCAAAAGAGACCTGCTTTAGCTCAAGTCTATTACCTTTCTGCTGAATAAAATCAACTGGTATTAACTAGAGCTGATATTTTAAAAGTACATCACCATAGTGAAGAAGTGAAAAAAGTCTGCAATATAACCTTAGAGTCTGATAGAGAGAAGAGAATATCAGAAAACATTATGTTTACTTTTATAAGAATATAGATTTTATACATGAAGTTCAATTCAATGTAGAAACAAAAAATATAGCTCTGCAGCGAGTGACACAGGTGCCCGATGCAAATGCAGGCATGGGTTTGCAACTTTTATACAGTACTGTACCTTGTGTAAGTATTATGCATATGTCCATGTACAAGATTATACAAAAGCTTTTGGCTAGATGTAAATATTGCTGTGTATGTGATATGAGAGTTTACCATTTACATTAGCTTTAACACAGACACAAAGACCAAAGACATAGGCACATCTTAGACTCATGAACACAAAAACACACACACACATTATATATGTGCAATTGAACCTTGTCATAATGAAATTATTAAAGGAAGTACCTTGCCAAGTGTTCATTATATCACAAAGATTTCATATGGCAGAAACCTCATTATAACAGACATATTAAAAAAAATTCCTTTAGATAAATTGGATATCAGCACATTACTTTGAAGTGCTAGATTATATTAGACTAATCACTGTGTCTGTGAATTAAAGTGCAGGGGTGAAATCTTTATACAGTGCAGTATAGTACTAGTCTCTTAGTACTATAGTATGTACAGTGCAGACATCACAGTATTGTATAGGTACAGTACAGTAGAATGTGTAGAAGCTGCTGGAACTTGCAGAGAAGGTACAACAGGTGACCTTTAAATACTGTATGTGATCTATGCTGAGTTTACACTCAACCCAAACTTATTTGCATTGTACCCAAGTAATCCAAGATGGCATAAGCACTGTACTACCAAATGAAGGTGATGCAATAAAGTGACTGATTCTCATTGAAAACCATTGGGAAATTAGCTTTAATTCCGTGATTTTCTATCATAAATGTACCCATAAAATTTCTTCAACCTCCCATTAGGTGATTTCCTCCCTGATTCAGTCTGGATTGATATTATTTACGGTACTTAATTTCTTGTATGAAAAAATTATCCTGTATCTGAACAATCCCATTTTCAAGTGTGTCTAGTCGGTTTGAATCCTGGTCATGGTGCAGGTGTCATACATAAATAGGAGTCGACACCTTTCTCCAGGCTTTATTCAACTAACAAAACATCAATACAGTCTGAAAACAAAACAGAAACAATATAAGTATGCACACCCATTTCAGGTTAACATGCACAAATTATAAGTAGACAAAATAATGTAGTGTAACCCATCAGGCAATTATACATATAAAGTTACATGAAGTTTAGATCACCACAGCAGTAAAGTTAGGAAGGGCATCCTATGTGAGTAATGGTCCATAACTAACAAAACCAGATTCCTTTTGTAAAGCACCACCCTAATCCTTTTATACAGAGTACTGAAATATCAGCATTCTGTACATAAGAGCAACCCTGTAGTCCTTGAATTTAATTTGGAAGTAGAGAAGGCTCCTTCATCCATGAGGAGCTAAGAGAAAAGGGAAATAAATGAATGATAGAAAGGAGTGGAGTAGGTAGGGGTGGGTACATGCCTTGGTTGTCTACCTCTCTTGATAGATAGTGAAAGCAGAATTAAGACGAGAGTCAGGCAGACAAACTAGTAACAACTTTCCAAGATTGGAAAGAGTTCTGTAAGATAAGATATATAAAGAGGGTATGAGAAGTCTTCCTTATAAGTGAGAAGAATCACAGAAAATATGCAAAATAGCAAAACAAGAGAGAGATAAAGCAAGGAAAATGTGGAGAAGGAAAATAACATTAAAGACAAAATAATATAAGAGAATCATAAATGAATACATATGAATTAGAAGGAAGGAAGAAGGAACTTCAAGAGGGTTGTAATTGATAGATGGAAAGATGAACCCAAGTTACTTTATGAATTTGTAAATAGCAATCTGAAACACAGAGGAGTCTCCAAGCTAAAAGTAGATGTATAAGGAAGTGGAAAACCAAGCTGAAACACTGTATAAAAGTTTCTAATTGGTATACACCAAAGCTTCAGCAGAGAAAGGAATAACTAGAGAAGTTGTATTAAACAATATTGAAGTGGAGGTGCTGCAAGTGCATAAACTACTTAAAGAATGCAGAGAACAGTTGGTGGACAAGATACACATACTGCATATTCCTTGGAATAGGGAAGGTTACCCTGCTACTGGAAAAGGCAAATATGGTACCAATCCACAGGGAAGTAAACAGATAGGAAGAACCCTTAGAATATAGACCTGTGTTCTTCACCAGCACAATAACCGAAGTCTATAGAAGATAGGTGGATGAACTATTTGTAGAAGGGAGTCCTGATAATCATTTCAGTTTTAGAAATTATATGAATATAAAAAATAATTACTACTATTATTATTGTGTTCTAAAGGTTATTACTAATTATTTCCTTTGAAATATATATCCTATCATATGAAATAAAGAAAGCAAAAGGGTAAATCAGATTATAGTATAGAAATAAATAGCAAATGACTTGTTTTATTAAATGAGAAATTCAGTAACAGTGTTATTTCTCATACCAATTTTTTTTAATTGAAACTAATGTATTTGTGAAAAAAAAAGTCTAAAAAGCATAAAAGAAGAAAGGCAAAACCCCATGAATACTGACTGTTAGGAGTGGTTATTGCAGCTTGAACGCAAGGTTTTATTGCATATATATATATATATATAATACACATTCATTAACACACACATATGTATGCACAGGAGGCATTCCTTATCCATTTACTTTTGTATAGTAAGTGTAAATATATTAGATCATATGAAATATAAGCTCTTATAGTCTCTATTACACTTCAGTTACATTTATACCATGAGATTTCATTAACCTGTCATGGTCAAATATGAAAATGATATCCATTGTACAAGAATAATGAGGACTTTGGTAGTTATTGCCAAGACTACATGGAATCTTAAAAGGGATCTTTATTGTTCTGTGCAAGAATGCTCTCACATCCATCTGTCACTCAAGAAGAAATTCCAGTTAACTTTTAACTCATATGATATTTGCATAACCAATATTACTATGAGGTTAGATTCATGGGTGTGATTTAATGTCATTCAGTACAATGCACTGACCTCTGTTTTTATTTGTGAGTGTATTATGTTAACCACAATGTTTTGTATTAATTTTTCTGTTACAAGTTTTGCACAAATTATCATTATTATTATGATTATCAACATATTACTATCACTGTTACTTATTATTTTTGTTATTACTGCAACTACTATCAACAATTCTCATATTATTATTTGTACCGGGTAGTTGTTTTTCTGTAATAGGTTCAGGATGAATTATTATTATTACTATCCTTACTACGGAGTTATTATTTACGTCCATGTCATTACTGTTACTCTGAAATGCTTGTCAGAAAAGGGTTTTGTTAACTAATGAATATTTATTTTATTGGTATCAATAATATCATCGATTTATATTACTATTACTCTTATTATTATAATATTATCATTAGCATTATTATATAATGCTCACAAGAAAATTTTATTTTGTTATATCATGAATGGATAAGTAGCAATACATGTATACTATCTGACTCTGGACACATACTTATAAGCTTGTTTCTGCTTATGTAACTTTTGTGTATGTGATTCACCACCATGGTCTTGGATCACATGTTGGACTTTTGATCAACAGCTATTTCCCTCCCAGAAGAGAGCTCTAGAGTTCATATATGACAGATCTATGGGTAATGCTGTGATCTTACACACACACCCCTAACTCCCCACCCATGAAAGTTGGAGTAATGACTTGCAGCGCAGTGATAGTGAAATTATTTCATCCCTGGGCAGGATTCAAACCCGGAGCACTGTAGTGGCAGCCAGGAACTCTAACCACTGTGCCATCAAGTTGTGTGTGTATGTACCTAATTGTAGTATACAGGAAAGGAGCAATGCTCATTGGGTCCCTTCTCTTATTCTCTAATTTTCTAACATACTTAGACTCAAATTCATGTATGGTTCCAACTTAATCTATATCTCATGAACAAGAGCTGTGTGTGTGTATGTATTTACCTAGTTGTATTATATGGGAAGGGAGCTATGCTTGTGATGACCCGTCTTTGTATCTTTCAGCATCAAGATTCCTCTTCAAATCTTGAATAGTATTTGCACACGCTGTTTCCTCTTCTAATTTATTCCAGGTTTCCACCACTCTATGTAGGAAGTTATTTTTTTCAGGCCTCTTCTATTGTTATCTTTTTTGAGTTTCTTTTCATGTCCTCTTGTTTTTCTGTTGTCCCATTTTAATAAATCATCTCTATCTAGGATTTCCATTCCTTTCATGATTCTACAGTCAGTAGATTTCCTCTTTCTCTTCTTTGTTCCAGAGATGGTAGTTCTAATTTGGACAATCTTTGTTCGTATGTTAGTTTGGAGAGAGTTGGTGTTGACTTTGTCATTGCTCTTTGTATTCTTTCTAATTTCTTTATATTCTTTTTAGTACTGGGTGTCCATAGTGTTGCTGTGTACTCCAGTTTTGGTCTTATTAGTGTAACTAATATTTTTTGAATCATTTCCTCATCCAAATAGTCAAATGCCACTTTCATTGATCTTAATAGGTTGAAGGTTTCTCTGACTATTTTATTGTTATGTTTTGTCTGGTGACATGGCTTTGCTGATTATTACTCCAAGGTTTCCTTCCAAGTTCACTTTTTTTACTTCTTCACCAATTTTATTTCTCGATATTCTATTTTTACTTTTTCCAAACTCCATTATACTACACTTCTTAATATTGTAATATACACGGAAGGAGCTATACTCCTGAAGTCCCATCATTTTTCCTCCAACTATCATTCCTAGTTTTGAATTTCTTTCTGGGTTTTGCTTGGGTCATATCATCATCTAATCTCTTCAATGAGCTGACTCATTGGTAATAATTATGTCTCTTGATATCCTTCAGACATGTAGTCTTTCTCAATTTGTTCCTAAAATGACCTTGTTATCTCCGTTCCCAAACCAAGAGATTTTCTTCATTATTTTTATTCACTTCCTTCATGGACCTGAACACTGAGATTGTGTCCCCTCTTTCTCTTCTTTCTCTTAATGATAGCAAGTCCAATGGTTTTGGTTTCTCCTTGTGTAGTTTATCTTATTTATACCTTTCATTTTGTGTGCATATTCTGGTCTAGGGCAGATTAGGCTCTCTATGATTCATTTTTTCATTATCTCTGGTTGTGAAAAGCCACTTTTATGTTCACCAAAAGACTGTATATCCCCCCACAATCTTATGTTTGTTAGGTAAGATCAGCAACACTTAGATAATCCCATTTTCCTTTTTTTGTAATTGTTTCACTTCCCTTTGAGAAATTCATTGACAGTGTATTTTTTTTTTGTCACCTAATTTCTTTTTCTTTTGTGCTGAAATGCATGTGATTCACCATGGTTTTGATTCACATGTTGGACTCATGTGCAAGAGCTAATACCCTCCTGGATGAGAGCTCATAATTGATATATAACCATACACACACACACGATAGTCGAAGTGACAACGAAGTTTGGAACTCCAGGAAAACTTCAAATTTCATGGAGCTCAGCAATGAGGGATTAGCTTTGTTGTATTAGTAGGGAAGGGGAAAGCTCGTGGTGTAGTGGGAAGGTGAAGAAAAAGGAGAAAGGGAGGGATTACTGAGGAAAATGGAAGGAAATGAGGAAGGGAACAAACAGGTCCCGGGAGTCAGAAGGAATGTCAACAAGAGATGCGCAGACGATAGAGGTGAAGTCGAAGACATTAGTAAAAATTAGAAATATAGATACAAGCAGTGCAATGGAAGGTGAAGATAATTATTTCCATGGATTTAATGAGGGAGGAGATGACAACCTCCCCCAATTAGCAAGTCTAGAGGAAAAACTTGAGAACATGAACAAACAGTGCAAGGTTAGGTTCAGTCAACTTACACGGATTACACAAAGAGTTGATAAATTGGAAGAACTAAAGAAGGAGAACCAAAACCTAACTAAAGAAATAGAAGAATTAAAAAGACAGTTAAAGGAAGTAAAGGATGAGAATGAGGATAATAAAGAGAATAGAGTCCATAGTAAAAGAGGTACAGGGTTGGAGAAAAGTCCATGAGAACAACAAAATAGAATTTAGAGAAATAGTAAGCCAACAGATGAAAGAATAAACTAAGGACACATTTATTAAAGTGATGAGGGAGAAGGAGAATATAGTAAGAGACTTAGTGGATAAAAAGAAATGTATTATTATATTAAGGATGGAAGAGAAGCATAATCCAAATAGACTACAAGAGTAAAAGAGGAGAGGGAAAAAGTAAACAAGATATTAGCAGTAGTTCAAGAGGATGAACAAGAAACAGGGAAATAAATTGAAGAAAAACATAGACTAGGGAAATACAATAAGACCAGACCAATTAAGGTTAATTTCAGGTCACAAATGACAGTAGAGAATATCTTAGAAAAAACAGGGAAACTAGCAAAAAGTGATCAGTATAAACAAGTATGAATAAAAAGAGAGATGACTAGAGAGGAAAGAGAGGATGAGAAAGAAAGACTACAGAACAGAGTCAGACAAGGAGAAATTCTATTGGAGAGTAGTGGATATGAAAGTAAAGAAATGGTTCATAACAGAGAAAAACGAAAGGGAAACGGAAAACACGATGGAAGTAGCAGAAAATTAAAAGTGTCTTACACAAATATAGATGGCTTAATAACAGGCTTGAACGAACTGAATGATTACCTGAAGGAAAAAGAACCGGACATAATGGGAATTGTAGAGACAAAATTGAAAGGTCCACTACCACCCAACAGTGTAGGACATGGTGCATATAATTATTGGATTAGAAACAGAGAGGTAAAACAAGGGGGTGGAGTTATGTTCCTGACTAAGAAGGATATAAATGTGAGGAATGTCACATATGGAAAGAATAGAGTAGAGATGATTATGATGGAAGTGGAGGACAGGGATGGGAAGAGCAGGAAGTTTGTGGTAAATTATGTGCCTCCTAAAACGGCTTCATGGGAAGAGAGAGAACACAAAAATATGTTAGAAGACACAAGGATAACACTAAATAAGATAATGGAAGATGGAGGAAGAATAGTTATAATGGATGACTTTAATTAAAAAGAAATCTGCTGGGAAGAGATGACAGTGAAGGGTGGAGACAACCTATGGAGAAATGTACTACTTGATATGATTATAGAACATACAATGATGCAATGGATACAAGAGAATACTAGGTATAGAAATGAGGAAGAACCATCAAAACTGGACCTAATAAACACATCACAACCTGAAATAGTGGACAAGATTGAATATAAGACACCAATAAGTAAAAGTGACCACATATTGGTTGAACTGGAACTAAATGAGGAAAAATACATGGATAAAAATGAACAATTTAGAAAGGGAAAATTGATGTATGATTTTTTTTTTTTTTTTTTTATCAAATAAGAGAATTCTTTCAAAAAGCAGACTGGGAAAGGATACACAAGGAGGAAACAACAGAAGAGAAATGGAATATTTTGACAAAAATTTATAAAGGAGTGGAAAAGTATGTTCCAAAACAAAAGCAAGAAAAAAGATATGTAAAGTGTTGGTACAACAAAAAATGTAGGGAGTTGAAAGACAAAGGGGGATAAAGCTTGGATAAAGTGGAAAAAAGACAAAAGACCTGAAAAATGGAAAATATATACTAGTTATAGAAATCAATATGTACAAGTGTGCTGAGAAGAAAAGAGAAAATACAAAAAAGATGTCGTAGAAAAATGTAAAGATCAACCAAAACTATTTTACAGATTTGTAAACAACAAACTGAAAAACAAACAAGAATTAGAGAAACTACAACAAGAAGTTGAATACTTGGAGGAAATAGAAATGGCAGAAATTATAAACAAGCATTGTAAATCAGTGTTTACGTGGGAGAACATACAACTTAGAGATGTCGAGTGGGAGGAGACAGTCCCCCCTATGAAAGAGATAGAAGTAACAAGGAAAGAAATAATCACTTGAGTAATCTCGATGTCAGAAAATCGTATGGACCAGATGAAATGGCAAACTGGATTTTGAGAGAATGCAGGAATGAACTAACAGACAAAATATATAGCCTAATAAGCAGTTCATTGAAAGAAGGAAAAGTTCCAGAAGATTGGAAAAGAGCAAATATAGTACCAATATATAAAGGGGGAAACAAAGAAGACCCTACTAACTATAGGCCGGTCTCTCTTACAAGTACGATAGCTTAAATTTGTGAAAGAATTATCAAAATTAGATGGGCAAGACAAGGACGATCAGGCGTCACAAACTTAATGTGTTTCTATTCAAGGCTAATAGATGTAATACAAGAAAGAGATGGATGGGCTGATTGTGCATTTCTAGACCTGAAAAAATCTTTTGATAAAGTGCCACATAAGAAATTGCTAAAGAAATTAGAAACTGCAGGATGAATACAGGGCAAACTGCTAAAGTGGATGGAAGACTTCTTACATGAAAGAAAAATGAGAGTGGTGATAAGAGACAAACACTCTAATTGGGATGAAGTGATTAGTGGAGTTCCACAAGGAACAGTTCTGGCCCCAATAATGTTTGCTATATATATTGATATGGATAAAGGAATTGAAAGTTATATGAGCTTCTTTGTGGATGATTCAAAATTGTTGAAAAAGTAAACACTAGAAGATTGTGAGTCACTGCAGAGTGATCTCAATAAAGTATGGGAAGGATTAGAAAGTGGGAGATGGAATTCAATATTAACAAGTGTAGTATAATGGAATTTGGAAGAAGCCAAAAAAGAATAGTGGGATCATATAAATTGGGAGAGGAAGAAATAAAAAAAAAAGTAGAAAATGAGAAGGACCTGGAGTCATTATTATGAATATGTCCTCTGAGAAACATATAAACAAAATTTTTGGAGAAACTTATAATTTAATAAAAAATAATCAAAGTGGCATTTACATGCCTGGACAAAGAAATGGTGAAGAAAATACTAGTCACATTGATAAGACCAAGATTGGAGTATACAGCAATGACATGGTCACCAAGAACAAAAAAAATGTATAACAAAACTTGAAAGAATACAAAGAGCAATTACGAAATTGGCTCCAACACTTTCAGAAGTATCATATGAAGAGAGACTAGCAAAACATGAACTACAGACATTAGAGCAAAGAAGATAGAGGAGACTTGATAACTATTTATAGAATCATGAAAAGTATAGAAACTGTTGATAGAGAGGGTCTAATAAAATGGGATAGTAGAGATACAAGAGGACACAGAAAGAAAATCAAGAAAGACAGTTATAGAAGAGACCTGAAAAAGAACAAACTAGATATGAAGATGGGACACCACGAGCATAGCTTCCCTTTCCATAAAATACAACTAGGTAAATACACTATAGGAGACCACGAGCATAGCTCCCCTTCCCGTAAAATACAACTAGGTAAATACACACATACGACTTGTGGTGCAGTGGTAGAGTTCCTGGCCGCCACTAGGGTGGTCCAGGTTCGAATCCCATCCAGGGTTGAAATAATTTCAGTATCACTGCACTGCGGGTTGTTACTCCAACTCTCATGGGTGGGGAGTTGGGGGTATGTGTGCATGTAAGGTAACAGTATTACCCATAGATTGGTCATATATGAGCTCTCTTCTGGGAGGGAATTAGCTGTTGATCACAAGTCCAACACATGTTCCAAGACCATGGTGAATCACAAGCAGCCACACACACGCATGCACATAACTGCTTACCCAACAAAGCAGGGTATCAATTTTCAGTCCTGAACAGGAGCCGAAATCAAGACTACTGAAATAGTAGGAGAGTGCAGTACCAGTGTAATTACCTAGTTGTATCTTATGGGAAGGGGAGCTATGCTTTTGGTGTCTCATCTCTGTATCTCGCAGTATCTAAATTGTGCATGTGTATGTATGTGTGTGTGTGATTCACCATGGTCTTAGATCACATGTTGGACTTGGGATTGACAGCTATTACCCTCCTGGAAGAGAGCTCAGAGCTCATGTATGACCAATCTATGGATAATGCTGTGACCTTATATGCACACACACACACCCAACTCCCCACCCATGAGAGTTGGAGTAATGACTCACAGTGCAACGATATTGAAATTATTTCAGCCCTGGGTGGGATTCGAACTTGGACTGCTGTAACAGCAGTTGCAAATGCTAACACTGTGCTGTCAAGTCATGTGTGTTTTATTAGCACATGCAGTATCAATTATGAGTACATTCCAAAATGTTTGTGTCCAGAGTTCAGATTGTCAGATTTTGGGTTAGACACTGAGCACAAGTTATATTTGTGTGCAAACTGTTATAATGAGTTCAAGCACAGACATTTCATGCAATTATTTTTCTTATAAATGATTTATCAATAAAAGAACCATGATAGTTTTCAGTACTCATTATCCTTTGTGACATTTATCTGACCCTGGGGCCACGTGGCAAAGGGGTGGTGGCCCTGGGCATCCAAATGGTGGGAGTGGGGCATCCAGGAGGTATCATTCCGGGAAACGAAATTAATAAATTTGGTCGATTTATATTTAAATTGAATAAAAAAAAAATTTTTGTTTCTCTTGTGTTTACATATTCAAATTATCTTCCTTTCTCATATTTCTCAATACTAGGATTTATACTTGAAACTTTGGAGCATACAATCAAGGAATTGGCCACAGGCTTCATCAGACCCCTACATGCCACTGCCAGGACACCCCTAAAGCTAAAGGTGCGGATGCTGGAGGTGAAAATGTGAAAAACCACCCAAAGCCTCGGTCAAAATTCATAGGTTACCCCTTAGGGGTTTCTGGGGTCATTTTGGCCACTTGCTCCAATTTGGCCCTCATCTCACCCACAGGTCCAGGGCCATAAGGTCTACAAGAGAAATTTTGCAAAGTGGTACAAGACCTTTTTGGGGGTCCCGAGGTATGCAAATATTTTTCTCTTAATTGAGGATTTGATATTCAGTAAATACAACTAGGCATACAAAGATTAATAATAAATACTAATAAAAAGAAGTAAGTGTGGTGTGATAAGTATTGTGATGTTTTTTGTATGTGAATGTAAGTGTAGGCCTATGTCAGGCTAGGGGTAGTAGAAAGTATTTGTTCTCAAAGGGGAATGATTGCTGTATGCATGCTGTGGGGCCCTTCTTGGGTCTAAGGCCTCGGAATGAAGTACTGGCTGGATTGCTCCCCCAGCATTAGACCTATGGGAAGACTATGTGTATGCTTTTGTGGCATGAGCACCATTGCCCTCATCCCACTATTCTTTGCCATGCTGTTCCTTCCCATCCCACCCCACACACCATCTTTGCACACTTCAACATCTCGTACCTAAAAAATAACCACTTATCCTTTATTCCTACTTTTATTATCTCTCATGATACTCCATACATCTCTCAAATTTGCTCAGCCTTCTTTCTCTTGTTCCTTCTCATTCAACTTGCTAATTTTCATTGCTGTTCTTGCCCTTTTCCTCTTTTTCTTTTTAACT
>NC_134792.1:53375866-53393366 GCF_046742065.1 Oratosquilla oratoria | reverse complement strand
CACTCCCTCCACATCTGTCTTCCATACCTCTTTTACTAGTCTTTCTTCACTCATTCTTTCCATGTGTCCAAACCATCCTAATATTCTTTCATCAACCCTATCTCCCAACTCCTTTTTCACCCCTGTTCTCCTCCTCACCTCCTCATTTCTCACTCTATCCAGCCTAGTAACCCCCACCATACTTCTCAGACACCTCATCTCAAACACATTCAAACTCTTTCTCTCTTCCTCTCTTATGTTCCACGTTTCTGCCCCATACAGTGCTGTTGGCACAATCACTCCTTCATACAGTCTCCTCTTCGCATCCATTCCCAAATGTCTATTCCTCATTACACTCTTTAATCCACCAAGGCATTTACTCGCTTCTCTCAATCTACATTCTACCTCCACCTTCACTCCACCTTTTCCTGCTACACTTGCACCCAAGTATCTAAAACTATCCACTTCCTCCAGTCGCTCTCCCTTAATGTTCACTTCCAGTCTACTGCCACTTTCACCCCTTGTACATCTCATCACCTTACTTTTACCTACATTTATCTTTAGCTTTCTTCTATCACACACTCTCCCAAACTCTGCCACCAGCTTCCTCAATCCCTCCTCTGACCCTGCCACAAGCGCAGTGTCGTCCGCAAACAACAGCTGGCTCACCTCCCACTTTTCTCCATTTTCTTTAACCATCTCCAATCCCTGACCCACTACCCTTGCATTCACCTCTCGCACCACCCCCATCCATGTATAAGTTGAACAGCCAGGGCGACATAACGCATCCTTGACGAAGTCCCACCTTTACTTCAAACCACTCACTCTCTCCATTTCTAATCCTGACACAAGCTCTACTACTCTCATAAAAACTCTTGACAGCTCCCAGAAGCTTTCCTCCTATCCCATAAATCTGCATAACCTCCCACAGTGCCTTTCTGTCTACCCTATCATAAGCCTTTTCCAGATCCATAAAAGCCCAAAAAACATCCTTCCCCTTTCCTATAGCTTTCTCACATATCTGTCTTACCACAAAGATCTGATCTACACAACCTCTACCTGTCCTAAATCCACACTGTTCCTCACCAATTACAGACGCTCCTCTACTTACGTTCATTCGTTTTACGTTTTTTCGATTTTACGTTTGAACTGACTGAAAAAAAAGAGTGAATTTTTTAGTTTAGCGCGCTCTCCGTAGTTCAAACGATACTTGCGCATGACGCTGCGTCCATTGTTTACATTGCACAAACGACAAACTGAACATGCCTTGCCTCCTCCTCCTCCTCCTCCCCCTCCTCCTCCACCATCTCAATTTATGTTGCTTGAATTTAATTTATTTGAAATTAATGTTATTATTTTACAATGTTATGTGTATAATTAATGATTTAGGGGTGTTTTATAAGATACGGTAATAGAATTTACGGATGTATAGTACAGTAACAACTTACGTTCATTTTCAACTTACGTTCGGCCGTTCGGAACGTAACTAAAACGTAAGTTGAGGAGCGTCTGTATATATATATATATACCGTATATATATATATTTATATATATATACATATATATACACGTGTATATATATATACATATATATATATGTATATATATATATATGTGTGTGTATATGTATATATATACATATATATATGTATATATATACATATATATACATATACAAATTGGGTAAGAGATACAATGGATAGAAAAAAGTGCATTGTAGTATATGGACTAAAGGAAAAACATGGTTTGGTTAGGTACTTGAGAGAAAAAGAAATGTAAAAAAAAATATATATAAAAAGTATAAGACGATGTCTATGAAGTAGAAAAAAATAAAGGAAATATATAGAATGGGACATTCTTAAGAGAGAAATCGACCCCTAAAGATAAAACCAAGATAAAAAATGGTAGCAGAAGACATACTGGCAAAATCAGGTAAGTTAGCAAAGTGTGAATATTACAACAACATATGGATAAAAAGAGAAATGAATGGTGATGAAAGAGAAAGAGAGAAGACACTAAAAAAAAAAAAAAGAAAAAAACTGAAACAGAATGGAGATCGAATGAAAGGAGTTGTATTGGAGAGTCTTAGACATGAGGTAAATGGTACACGGAAGGTAAGCGAAAGGAAAGGAAAAGAAAACGGGATAAAAAAAAATTAAAATGGCCTATACTAATATAGACGGATTAATATCAGGATTGAGTGAACTAAATTATTACCTATCAGAAGAAAAACCAGACATTAAGGGAATTGTGGAGACAAAGTTAAAGGGTCAATTACTATCAAATAGTATTGGACATAGGCTATATAATTATTGGATTAAAACAGAAATGAAAAACAGGGTGGAGGAATTATGTTTTTGGCCAAGAAAAAAATAAATATGACGAAGGTTACAGAGGGTAAAGACAGTGTGGAAATGATCATGATAAAAGTTGAAGACAAGGACATGAAAAGTAGAAAGCTTGTAATGATTTATGTGCCCCTAAAAAACGGGCGCTTGGAAAGAGGGTGAACGTGCAAAAATGTTGGAAGATACAAGGAGTTCATTAAACGAGATGCTGAAAGATGGAGGTAACCTGGTACTTTTGAGAGATTTAAACTGCAATGAAATTTGTCGGGAAGAGATGACAGTGAAAGGTGGAGAGGATCTATGGGGAAATGTATTGACATGACTGTAGAGCATACAATGACACAATGGGTAAAAATACCAGATATAGAAGTAATGAAGAACCATCAAAACTGGCTTTAATATTTACAACAGAACCTGAAATTGTGGATAAAATTGAATACAAGACACCATTTGGAAAGAGTGACCACATACTATTAGATGTTGAACTAAAGGAGAAAATATGTAGAGAAATGAGAAATACAGAAAAGGAAGACTGATGTACAACAAAACGGACTTTAGAAAACTTAAGAAATTCTTTCAAAATGCAAATTGGGAAAACTTTTCCAAAGAAGAGACACAAGTTGAAGAGAAATGAATGATTTTAATGAAAATTTACAATGAAATAGCGATCAAATACGTAACAAGACAGAAACAGTAAAAGATGTATATTAAGTGCTGGTTCAACAGAAGATGCAGTGAGGTAAAAGAAAGACGAGATGAAGCTTGGAAAAGATGGAGTAAAGGTAAAAAACCCGGAAAGTGGCAAATATATATCATAGAAATGAATATGTAAAAGTGTGTAGAGAGGAAAAAAGAAACTATGAAAAGGACATTATAGAAAAATATAAAGATCAACCCAAACTATTCTATAGATATATGAATGGTAAACTTAAAAATAAACAGGAAATAGTAAAACTACGCCACGGAAATATGGAATATACAGAATATTTAGAAGTGGCTGAAGTCATGAACAACCACTTCAAGTCGGCTTTCACTAGAGAAACAGTACAGCAATGGGACGAAGGAATTGAAGTCCGACCACCCCCATGAGTGAAACAACAATAAAAAAAGAAAGAAAAAAAGAACAATTGATCAACTAATGAACCTTGATATCAGGAAATCACACAGCCTAGACGCAATTGCAGATTGGGTACTAAAAGAATGTAAAGAAGAATTAATGGACAAAATATATAACATAATAAGTTGCTCACTCAAAGAAGGAAAATACCAAAGGACTGGAAACATCCCAAAATTGTACCAATATATAAAGGAGGAAACGAAGAAGAACCAACAAATTAAAGACCGATCTCCCTTACAAGCACTGACGTAGCCAAAATTTGGGAAAAAATGATCAAGAATAGATAGATAAAACACCTGGAAGTAAACTATATAATAAACTCGAGACAATTTGAATTCAGACAGGGAAGATCATGTACCACAAACTTAACCTTTTTCTACTCAAGACTAATAAATATAATACAAGAAAGGGATGGATAGGACGATTGTGCTTTCCTAGACTTACAAAAAGCCTTCAACAAAGTGCCACAAAAAAAAAAAAAAAAAAAAATGGAAACCGTAGAAGGAATACAAGGTAAATTACTAAACTGGATGGAGGATTTCTTGCATGGTAGAAAAATGAGAGTAGTGCTCAGAGAAAAGAGTTCAGCTTGGGAGGAGGTGATTTGTGGAGTTCCACAAGGATCGGTATTGGCTCCCATAATGTTCGCTGTTTATGTGAATGACATGGATGAAGGTGTGGATTGTTACATGAGCTTCTTTGCAGATGATGCTAAATCGCTGAGGAAAGTGCATACCGAAACGGATTGTGAATCACTACAGAGACACCTAAACAAGGTTTGGAAATGGAGTCAGAAGTGGGAAGTAGACTTTAACATAAAGAAATGTAGCATGATGGAGTTCGGAAAAAAAAAAAGAATATCAGGACAATGGAAAATTGGAACAAAGGAAGTAAAGAAAGTGGGATCTGAAAAAGACCTGGGAGTAGTGATCTCAAATGACATGCCCCCTGATAAACAGATCAACAAAATTATTGGAGAATCTATAACTTGCTAAGATCAATAAAGGTGGCTTTTACCTATTTAGATGAAGAAATGGTTAAAAAAATACTAGTCACACTAATAAGCCCTACACTATGGTCATCCAGTACCAAAAAGAATATATATAGAAAATTGAACGAATCCAGAGAACAGCCACGAAAATGGCCTCAACACTTACAAACCTGTCATATGAGGAGAGACTGGCTAAATTGAAATTACCGACTTTGGAACAAAGAAGAGAAAGAGGCGACTTGATGACCATTTACAGAATCATGAAAGGCGCGGAAATCCTTGATAGAGAGGACTTATTAGATTGGGATAAGAGAAATACAAGGGGACATGATAAGAAACTCAAAAAAGGATAGTTATAGAAGAGACCTGAAAAAAAATTCCACATAGAGTGGTGGATATTTGGAACAAACTGGATAAAACAATAGTGCGGGCAAAAACTATACACGAATTTAAGAGCAAACTAGACACTGCGAGATACAAAGACGGGATACCACGAGCATAGTTCCCCTTCCCGTAAGATACAACTAGGTAAATACACATAGACAAGCAGACATGTTGAAGGCGTATCCTGATGTCGTCTCTCGCACTGACCTGTGCGGATCCTTTTGACAGCGCCCTGGTTGCTGAGCTTGCGGGCACAGCCGTCGGACCAACCGGTCGTCAGGTTCACGATCCACTCCGGTTCGGTCGTCTCGTAGATGCCGTCGTAACCGATCCTTCTGCCGGCGGAGAGTAGCTTGTAGAAAGCCGGCCGAGTCACAACGGAGAGCGCCGGCCGGAACCCGCAGGACTCGAACTGTTTTGCGTCCTCTGCGTCGCTGCCTGTGCAGTGAGAAGACAAAAATCACTTATTATTTTTTACTTTAAAATTTCAACCGTTTCTCGCTCAACGATGTGGCTAGGCATGAAAGCCTTTCTCGGACCCTATGCTTCCCTTACTGCCGTCATGCGTTGATTCTTAAGCAATACCGCGCGGGGAAAAGGAGTGGCCTGGCTATTGATTGCTGTTACAGTATCCTCTAGCAATAAGTGCCCTAGCACGCACACACCTGACTACGCCGTCATTATTCTTGTTTGGTCACGCTCCTTACCTGTCTCCCTATTTCTTCTCTCGGTTTCTTTCTATACAAAGGATTACAAAGGCGGAGCATGCCGACAGGAGACCTTTTGGTCCATATCTAGGTCGGATGCGAAAAAAAAAATCATATTAATAATAAAACAATAAATAAAAACTATAATAATGTAAATAACAAATAAAATACATAAATAAATGCATAGGTATAGTTAAATAATAAACAAACAGGTAAATAGTAAATAATAATAAATTGACATATAACTAATAATAAATGAAAAACAGACAGACAAATTATAACAAAACAAAAACAAATAATATAAAATAAATTATAATCATTACAGCATCTTACTTAGGTATTTATCTAAATGATTCTTAAAGCTTCGAACTGAACTACATTGCACTACCTGTGCAGGAAGTTTATTCCATTCATTCACTACACGGTTGGCAAAGTTGTTTCTACCTATATTTCTTTCTCAAACACTCCTTTACTCTCCCCCACTCCCTAAGCTATCTATTTATCTCGTTCTTCTTCCTCCCCACCTCCCAGCTAGGTCTAGCTCTATATTTCCATTTCTCCATCTCTTTCTCTCTCCCTCTCTCTCCCTCCACCCCCCCCCCTCTCTCTCTCTCTCTCTCACCTGAGCAGAGTCCGGTGATGGCGCCGCCGGGCCGCACGAAGTCGAGGTCGGCGCCGAGGCCCTGGACCAGGCCCGTGGTCGCCGCCGCGTGGCGGTAGAAGGGGCGGCCCCTGCGGGAGGACAGGAAAGAGAGGCGTCAGCAGAGGGCGGCGCCCGTGACCACACACAGGGCCGGTGCTCGGGAGGCTGCCAGGGCAGGTCACCGTGGAAACCAAACTGGTGTGAAATGGATCAAAACCGACGCAGGCGTATGTCTGGTGTCTTTTTATGTTGGAGGGAATTCGCGATATTACATATAAATCACATCTACCGTGGGAATAATAATATTGTAGAATTTCACGCACTAATTCTGAGTCGATTGCATACAGAGTGGAAGAGTTACATTATAGTGGGATACATTTATATAGTTTACGTGTTTTTCATCAATATTACTAAAGTAGCCTGTACCTGAAAGAAACAAAAAATAAAACATGTTTGAGAGAAAAAAAATGAGGGCGATAACTTACTCGTAAGGTTTGGTGGCTGCCAAAAACTTTTCAAGCTGCTTCCTGTTGAGGTTCACTTCGGTGATGGAGGACTGGAAGTGCGTGTACATAGAGTGGATCTCCACCTCGAGGTCGTCGAGGAACTCGACGAGTTCGGCAAGGTCCTCGGGCTGTACGCCATAGCGGGACATCCCGGTGTCGATGTTGAGGGTGACCTGGAGGCGACGACCGTCCTGGTGGAAACAAGAGAACGTGAAAAGGAGATCCGGGACCCAGTGACCCTTCCACGGATGACCAACTCTCCTCATACCTCATAACTCATAACTCATACATCTTCATTCCTCTTCAGACGATTTTATTCAGGTTTGTGGATATTCTCTTTGTAAACCCATTCAAGGGTTTGTTTTAAGACGACATTGATATCTCGAGCTAATCCGTTAACGAGCAGATCAACTTTTTACTCACATATCTATTTATTCACTTATTCATTTACCTATCTATTAATTAACTAATCAACACATTTATTTATATATTCACTTATCATTCATTTATTTATCCATTCATTGATCTATTTATTCATATATCTATTTATCTATTCAATGCTCTCGTCAGATGACTTAGTTTAGCTCTGTGGGTTCCCTCTGTCCATTTGTTCATGCTCTGTGAAGTTTAGAAATTTATTTCTAATTAATCAAAGACCCCATGACTATGGAACCCTTACAGTGTCCATATACTGACGATGGCTTCCTCCGGCGCCAGCCAGAATAAGATATATATCAACGAGTCACCAAGTAGGTCAGGAAAAGCATAATATTTTCACCTCCGTGGCGCTGACCAATGATGAAAAAACCCGTATGCATTTAGCCATAATAACATCAGTAGCGGTCATCCCCCATACCAGGAGGAATTAAGAATAGTTATTTGGAAATACACAAAAGAATGAATAATTATTAATGAGAGAATTTGGCCACGTGAATTCCCTGCACGACCTCCGGCCTGTCCCTTGTACGACGATATAGTCCTCCCCTATTCACTCCTTCTCTCACTCCCTTCTCTCTCTCTCTCTCTCTCTCTCCATATTTTCTAAGACCCCCTCCTCCCCAATTGCTCGTACATGCTTCCTTTCATGCCTCCTTCTTCCTCCCTTCCCTCCCTCCCTCCCTCCCTCCCTCAATCTCCCTTCCATAGATTTCCCTTCCATTTCCCTCTTTCCTCCCTCGGCCTTCCACTCCTTCACTCCCCCTCTATCTCTTTCATTCTCTCTCTCTCTCTCTCTCTCTCTCTCTCTCTCTCTCTCTCTCTCTCTCTCCTTTATCCTTCAGATTTCCTTTACCGGCACTATCCGAACAAAAGAGGCACATACACATTGATGGCTGCCCATGATGCATTTTTTTTTCGATTTCAGAGTCAAAAGGGGATGGGGATGATAGGGGCATCTCCCCCTCCCCCACACAAAGGAACACAGTACGCTATTCTCCCTCCCCCGCCCCGCCATAGGATACAACACTAGAATGACCAAATATTGATCAAAGTCGAGGTATGTCATTAATAATTTTATCATATATTTTTGCGCTTGAAAGAAAATAAGGGAAGAAAAATTAATAACAATGATCGACAACATGTAACAAGAATCTGTAGATAAGAGCGGAAAAACTATTACATATATCTTGAAACAAAACAAAGAAATGAAAATTAATAACAGTTACCAACCATACGGAACAAGAATCTGTGGATGAGAGGAAAAAAAATGACTTACTAGTAATTACATTAAACAATGTATATCCTAGAAGACAGGCTGTGGAAAAAACGAAGACAGAATTAGAGTTCTCTGTGTAAGAAATTTAATATAATACAGAAAATTCAACTGAATAACGAATTTCTACAGTTAGGTATGAGAAGAAAGTGAAGAGGAAAGATTGTAGGAGTAACAAGGAAGGGAACAGAAAGGAGAGTACAATGCGAAACATGATCAATATTCCTCTATTAGTGAGGATCAGCCATCTAAAAAAAAGAAACAAAAAGTGTGACTCTGGTCCGTACGGGTTTCCCGCACGTAGTTATTGCGCTGGACGCGTAGTTATTGCGCAGTGGATGCAGAAAAAAATGAAGAAATAAACACATGAACATTAAATCTCGAGAATAGTTCGTATTAGAAATTACAAACGGTAATAAAATTATCATTATAATGTGTAATATTTCAAGGCTAAGAAATAAAAAGTAAATAATGGTTAATAGCTTTCCTTCCAGTTAGTTTCAAGTCTTAACGAAGAAACTAAATTCAAATACACATTTACTCATATGCATTTTTCCCAAATTTGATCTAATCAAACACTGAACCCTCCATGCAGCGAATATAAAATCCTACGGATACTTACCACCACGATTTACAATATTCCACAAAAATTGCTCAAAAATAAATAAATAGATAAATGAAAATAATAGTGTTTAATAATAAATTCCTTTAGATAGGTTTCAGCACCTACACTCAGGTCGATCACAGATAACGCCTACTCTCTGTAGATGAATTTTCAAACTTTTATGAAGAAAAATTAATTTAATATCGAATGCTCACCGGATAACAAAGATCCCCTTTCTGAAATCCACGGAGTGCTTTGTCCCAGCTCAACGAAGGGATCAAGTTGTACTGCAGGATGTCCACCACTTCGTCCTCGATGAGGTTTCCTGAAGGAGAAAGTACCTCGACGACGTTATAATTATCTCCTGCCGCCATTGTCTAGCTTCTGGTATACATTTTTTCTAAGTGTGCTATTGTTTATATATATATATATATATATATATATATATATATATATATATATATATGTATATATATATATATATATATATATATATATATATATATATATATATATATATATATATTGCATTCACATTCTGCTGAGTTGGAAATTTCCTTTAGATGAATAAGATCTCCCGGCGGTAGCCAGAACAAGTGTATAAATCGTGAAAAATAATGTAAGTCTACTAATTCTAAGTCAGCTCTCTCAGCCTCCACAAATTGTAATCATCTTGACTCCCGGTATTTGATGGATCCTCTGCTTCTACTTCTGACTGTCGCCAGATAATTTCATTCATCTCCGTGATAGTTCTTCCCCCACCCGCCCTTTGCATGAACATTTTTTAAACCAATGAATAAACTTTGACGATACGTACCCAACACAAGGATGGGAACTGTGACATCATTCTTCCGTAGATAGATGCCTTCGGACATGGTGGCCACCGCCAGCTCCTTGGCCCCCTTCTCCAGGAGAACTTCGACCACAGGGAGGATGCCCGATCCGTAGGCGCTGCCCTTGACAACGCCCATCAGCTCTGTAGGAGAGAAGGAACTTGTATATATATATATATATATATATATATATATATATATATATATATATATGTGTATATATTTATGTATATATATATATATGTGTGTATATGTATATATATATATATATATATATATATATATGTATACATATATGTATATATATGTATACATATGTATATATATGTATGTATATTTTTTACTAATTCATTATCTGAACTAGTACGGGTGGGGTTGTCAAGATTTCCGACTGGTCCAGGCCCGTGTTGGTGGTCCACCTGCTCATTTAATGTGGTCGATGTGGGACCAGCGCATGATAAGTGTTCGCCTGTAAATGTGAAATGAATAGAATATGATATCAGTTCTCCGCCAAACCTTCGATACTGATCGATCGTTAGCGACGACATTCTTGATTTACCGACGATTTTACTTTTTTTCTGATTATTCTATCCTTTCGTACAGAATAAAACGATTTTTCAGTTATGGACTTTCTCAACAAGATGTTATGGAGTTGTTGATACTTAATGCTGGATTAAATTGTGAATCTTCAAATTGCTTGTGCACCCTGCTTTACAGCACGGCTGTCAGTCATTGACATTGTATGCTGATGTGAAGAGGCTTCTCAACGTCTTTGGTACGTGACTTTGGTAAACGATGGAGTGTATAAAACTGTTCCGTGAGACTAAGTCCAGGTTTTTTATTTAGATAATTCGCGATCAACTCCAAGTGGCTAAGAAGACGTCCATAGAACGCATGACTGTAGGAAGTCGACTAAAGCTACCAAAAGTTCTTTGGAATAGTAAGGATGAGTGCGGGGAGGGTGAGAATGGTAGCGTGAGAGTAAAGCGACGCCCCCTCCCCCCCTCCCCCTCCCCCCGGGGGGGGGCATATGCTCCCCACTGATGACGATGAACCAACACCATCGTTATGTTTTACTTCTACTTCAGACGATTTTATTCAGGTGAGATAAACATAGAAGAGTTAATACGATACTAATTTGAAGTGAAAAGAAACGAAGCCCGTGAAATAGAAGTTTGAAAACTTTATAGTTTCAAGAAGAGGTTTGAATACTTTATAGAACTCCAAGAAGAGGACTGAATGTTTAGTTACCTGGGAAACTAAGCGGTTTAGGCTAATGCGAAAACTATAGCAGTGATACCCAAATTTTTTTTCTGTCATTTCCCCCTACAACCAGTTCAGCCATCCAGATTCCCCCTTCATGGCAAAACACACTGACTATTTACCAACTTATTTGAAAAATGTACAAATATACTGACAAACGTATAGTTTCATAGTAAACTACACCGTCCATTCACAACAGGCATACTCTCTCTCTCTCTCTCTCTCTCTCTCTCTCTCTCTCTCTCTCTCTCTCTCAGGGATGAGAAAATACATTGGAGATTTTTAATTACTAGTGGACAGTGTAATTCCTCCCTGCTTGCTTCAAAGTTTACCCCAGGTGAAAATTCCCCCCACTTTGGAAAATGTTGCTTTATATCAAATAACCCCTTTCGCCACCGAGTCAAGGAGTTGAATAAAATCGCCTGGTGGGATTGGATAGAATTCCCAGGCATCAACAGGACTGGAGGAGAAAGGACTGCCTGGCACGGAAGTAGCCAGCACCGACTTGTTCGCTGGTGAAATACCAGGTACTGCCAGACAACAAAATGAAAATGCCTCACTTCAACCTAGAAAATTACTTCATCCCTTCTATCTTGTTACGATTGTTCTAAGATTCAAGTGACTACGCAATCCAGCACCAAATCTATCTGGAAAATTCGAAAAATTAAATTTGGCTCTGGTGGCAACGGACATAAAAGTCAACGTGTACAGTAGTAGGCCTAACGCTACGTGCACTGTTCACAGGATTGGCGTGCAATGTTCAACCTGTGAACAGTGGTCTGTGCATAGGCATAAGCAGCATTGCGGTGGTGGGGAAGGGGGAGCATTCAGGGATTCATTTATGCCTACTGGGAATAAGGATATTTTGATGCATTACCCCTCCCGCCCAACAAGAGGTACGAATGGTGGTGATGGTGGTGGGGTCATCTACACTACGAAATAGTCGTAGGCCAACGGCTCAGCGAGGGTTGGGGGGGGGGAGGTGCTTAGGTGGTAAGGGGGTGGGGGGATGGCCTAAACAACTCAATCAATATTCTAAACGCCAAAGAAATAGGTCACTTTCAGCCTAAGACATGTCAGCGTCCTGTGTAGGAGTAACAACTTCATAAGCTTTATGTAGACAGTGGTCCAAGACACTTGGCAAGATCCCATCAACTCGCCATCAACACGTTATTGGAACCTACTATGCATGTTTACAATATTTACGTCTTTACCACTACACTCCTACGGATCGGTCTTATCTTTATCATTGGAGTCTTTTTTAGATTTTTATTTGATTGATCTTATTCATTATTAGTCTTATTTTCATTATTAGTCTTTACTCGTAGAGTAATACTGGGTTACTTCCTCTGGTATCTATCCTACCTGCTATCTGCCTTTAATATCTCCTTTGTTACTATTGTCTCCACTTTGTCTCTACTATATCTTAGTTCACAAACATTTATTCGTCTTGTCTTAGGCTTGTATTAGTAAAAAGGGTATGGTGATGAAATGCACCAAAGTTTGAATGAAGGGTGCGAGGACTGAAAAAAATACTGTAAGCTGTTGGAGTAAAGGAAAGATGGCGACTTGTACCCAGTTGAGAAAACATTTCTTGTTGCATGGCGCCAAACTCTTAGCTGACTATGAAAGGCGTTGTTTTAGAGCATTTGATCTATTTTTCTTATTTTAGTATCATTTATTTACTTTTGAGTATCTTTATCTTATTTCATCTATTATCATTTCTTTATTGACTATATATAGTTATCAGTAAGTTTCTTTTTTGGTTCGAAAGCACAAAACGTGTGCTTTTGTCGTATGTACCTGCTTCTTGCAAGTCTAGTCGTCATCGATCAGGTAATTCACCACCGTGGTGTTCCAACTCACGTGGCCTGAATGGAAGGCGCCTTCGTCATTGTAGCCAATCTCGATGCCAAATAGACCACCGAAGAATTTTGGCTAAGGTCCTCTTCATTCGACTTAAAGCTTTTGCCATCTAGGGGTCGTCTTCCTAAGGTTCCAGCGATTCTATATTCGCACTTTATTTATTATTTCTTTTTCGTAGGTAGTAGTAGATAAAAATGCAGTAAATATAACAAAAGAAAAATGTAGTAAATATAACAAAAGAAAAAATCAAAAGGTGTATAGAGAAACTCAAAGTTAATAAAACACTAGGGCCTGACGGTTGGCATCCAAGAATCTTAAAGGATATGAAAAATGAGATTGTTGTTCTATTAGAAATTATTTTCAAGAAATCCATCATATCCGGAGATGTCCCAAGAGAATGGAAGCTAGCTAACGTTACTCCCATATTCAAAAAAGGTGACAAAAAGAAACCAAATAACTACAGGCCTATAAGCTTGACTTCAATCGTAGGAAAAATGATGGAAACTATCATCAGAGATACTATCGAACATCATTTAGAAAGTAACTGTTTGATAAATAATAACCAGCATAGATTCAGACGGAAACGTTCTTGCGTGACTAACTTACTCAAATTCTACAACACAGTCATCTTGAATTATGACAAAAGAAACAATATAGATTAGATATATCTAGACTTTACAAGAGCTTTTGATACCGTCCCCAACGAAAGGCTACCTACTAATTTAGCTTCACACGGGGTAAGTGGTAGCCTAGCCTATTAAGTTGGACTAGTAATTGGTTGAATGATCGAAAACAGAGAGTTGTTTTAAATAACAAAAATTTTAGATGGAGAAATGTTACGAGTGGAGTTCCTCAGGGTTCCATTCTTGGGCCACTTTTATTCATATAAATGATATAGACCACGGACTAAAATATATTGTTTCTAAATTTGCTGATAATACAAAACTGTGCGGAATGGTAAATGATCACTTAAATCAGTTAGATATTCAAGAAGATTTTGATACATTACAGCAATGGTCTGAAAAGTGGCTAATGAAATTTAACACAAGTAAATGCAAAGTTATGCAACTTATTTAGAAATTCGTTAACAAAAGTGGATAGTGAAAAGGATCTCGGCGTAATTATTAGTAACGATCTCAAATCATCCAAGCAGTGTATTTCAGCCTCTGAGAAAGCAAATAAGATTCTAGGACTGATTGCGCGATCTTTTGATTTCAAAAGTCCATCTCTCATTAACAAGCTATATAAATCGTTAGTTCGTCCACATTTGGAATATGCTGTTTTCGTATGGTCACCGAATCTCATTAAATACATTGACAGATTGGAAAAAATACAACGGTGAGCCACAAAACTGATTCCAATTATAAAAGATAAATCATATGAAAATCGACTAAAACATGTGAATCTGTTTTCCCTAAAAAGCGTAGACTCAGAGGTGACTTGATACTGGTCTTTAAGATTCTAAAGGGAATTGACAACATCAAAAGTGACAAAATTTTCACACTGAATGAAAATCAGACAAGAAATAATGGTCTCAAAATGTCAGGAAATAGATTTAATTTGGAAGTGGGTAGAAACAACTTCGCCAACCGTGTAGTTAATGAATGGAATAAACTTCCTGTAGAGGCAGTGCAATGTAGTTCAGTTCGAAGTTCTAAGATTCATTTAGATAAACACCTAAGCAAGATGCTGTAATGCCTGCCATTTATTTTATATTATTTGTTTATTCATTTGTTATTATTTGTCTGTTTGTTTATCATTATCTGCTTGATTTTCATTTATCAGTTATATGTCAATTTATTATTATTTACTATTTGCCTGCTTGTTTATTATTTAACTATACTTATGCATTTTATTCATTATTTATATCTATATATTTTTATTTATTTATCTATCTATTTATCTATTTATCATTACTATATATTTTTTTCGCATCCGACCTAGTTACGGACCAAAAGGTCTCCTGTCGGCATGCTCCTCCTTGGTATCCTTTGTAATCTTCTGTGGAGCATTGGTTTCTGTGTAAACTGTGAACAGTTTGTTATGGTGGGCTGCATGGTACTACTGAGAAGCTACTTGTTCCGCCGAGCAAAGAACTGCCCTAAGCCTTGTTCTACACCCTGTTGCATCAAGCCTCACATGGACCAGTGTGTCATTCTAGACACATTCATTTGAAGACAGACTGGGGCCTTGTTCAGCTTAGAGAAACCTCGGGCAATAAATAGATAAATAAATAAATAAATGAATAAATAAATAAATAAATAAATGAATAAATAAATAGATATGTAAACAAATAAAATAAGATAAAACAAAAATAAAGATAATTTGGACCAGACATTACCGATTGGGGACCAGTGGGTCATTTTGGCAGATTTAGTGATTATGTTCTGGGCAACTACAACACCACTAAGAACATCAACAACGACGACAACAGCATCACTGACACGACCAAACCAACGAAAACATCAAAACGATTACCACTACCACCACCAAAAAAACAACAATAAACTCTTCACTGTTGCATTCTCTCTCTCTCTCTCCCATTCTCTCTCTCTCTCTCTCTCTCTCTCTCTCTCTCTCTCTCTCTCTCTGTATGTGTGTATTTGTGTGTTTGTTTGTGTGTGTGTGTGTGTGTGTGTGTGTGTGTGTGTGTGTGTGTGTGTGTGTGTGTGTGTGTGTGTGTGTGTGTGTCAGTCTCCCTTTCTCTCTCTCTCTCTCTCAGTCGCTCTTTCTCTCTGTCTCTCTGTCTCTCTCCATCTCTCTCTCTCTCTCTCTCTCTCTCTCTCTCTCTCTCTCTCTCTCTCTCTCTCTCTCTCTCTCTCTCTCTCTCTCTCTCTCTCTCTCTCTCTCTCTCACCTGTGTTGGGACCGGACAATCTTCTGATGACGTCCACGTTGTGAGCCACGGCATCCAGGTTCACGTGGATGAAGGACGGGACGCGGGTCTCCTTGAAGATGCGGTTGGCCAACTCTTCGACCGCCTTCGGGGTCGGGGTCATGGCGCTGCCGTTCTCCGCAGAGGGTCCTGTCATCGTCAAATTGTGGAACTTCGTCTTTGTAACAAATCTGAAAGGGTCACAGATGCTTGTGAAAAAAAATCCTGTGGGTTAACGAAATGATGTCAATTTTTTTCGCCAGCGAAAGGTAATAGTTATTTTTTTTTTCATTCTGGCTGGTACAGGGTATTGTACTTGTGTGAAGGCAATCCTCATAGAGGGTGGAGGGCAAGGAAGGGACAGGGTATGAATGCTGTCAAAGTTCCTGTCTAT
Source organism: Oratosquilla oratoria (assembly GCF_046742065.1). Classification (NCBI taxonomy): domain Eukaryota; kingdom Metazoa; phylum Arthropoda; class Malacostraca; order Stomatopoda; family Squillidae; genus Oratosquilla; species Oratosquilla oratoria. The sequence continues at coordinate 53,377,146 of NC_134792.1, read as the reverse complement.
ACGACGGCCAGGTCAGATGCACAACTTGACCGTGGACAAGGGAGCTAAACGTTCCCTCCATCACATTGTATTTTCTATTAGAGTTTCACAATGTACAGATAAATTCTTGAGTCTTGTATGAATTAGGCAACGCATTATGAAAATTACAAATTATGTTAAGGGAGAGACCCACAGTTGAGAAGCTACTTACTGGAATCTGAGTTGTCGTCAATAGTTGGTCTATTCCTTTTTTTCAAGTGCACATAAAACTTTTATATTCCACAACAGAATCCTACGATGATACGTGTATGTAACAGACAGAATGTTGTTTTTAATATCAAAAATAAGTTTTACACCAATAAGATATAGAATTGTGGCATAATATATAAACATTTGTATGAAATGCAGACGCCGGTGACGTCATGTCGTTCTTTCTTATGCCCGAGAATCCCCAGTTATCAATGACGATATGTCGGAAGCTTTACTGTCGGCTCTTCAGTTTTATTATTATATATATATATATATATATATATATATATATATATATATATATATATATATATATATATATATATATATATATATATATACCTTTGTGTCTGTGGTCGTTTGAATTTGGATTTTGTTCCAAATTTAAGTTATTTTTCATATTCTTTCTTGTGTGGTTTTCTTCTCTTCTATACCTTAATTTTCAAACAGGAGTCTTTCAGCTACTTGTGTTGTATACTCCCAAAATGTTCTGTTGCAGTGCCCTGCTTGTTGCCCAAACTTCGCTTAATTTCGAACGCATTAAAATAAGGTATTTCAGATCATCCTCTTCATTACATTTTCATCCCTATGCCTTATTATATCATTCAAAAGAAAACAATCTGATCTTGCTTTAAATACGTTTTCCACCTTTTTCGCATTTCTGATTGATTACAAGTTGCCAATTACTGGTGTCTTAGACGCATGGAAGACTACTCTGTAATACCGTCGTTGAAGAGAGAGAGAGAGAGAGAGAGAGAGAGAGATTTTGTTGTACATTACGTAAGGCAGACACGGCTGTTGCCTCTGTACATATGCATCGCGATGGCTACAACCAGAAAATGGATCGTATCCTTAAAGATACATTAGATTCTTTGCTCCTGAACATAGACATCACAGGAAAAAAAAAGGACGCAATGCGCACTGATGAACCAGCTCTCTGACTTGCTAAACGCAATGTTGACAATTTCTCTTCTGCGAAAGTTAACAGTCTGTCTTTTCCTTCCTATCGTCTCACTAACGTCTACCCCATTCTACTCGTAGATAAAACCTTA
>NC_134792.1:53363366-53365866 GCF_046742065.1 Oratosquilla oratoria | reverse complement strand
GACACAAGTATAATACTAAATAAGATAATGGAAGATAGAGGAAGAATAGTTATAATGGGTGACTTTAATTGTAAAGAAATCTGCTGGGAAGAGATGACATTGAAGGGTGGAGACGACCTATGGGGAAATGTACTACTTGATATGATTATAGAACATACAATGGCGTAATGAATACAAGAGAATACTAGGTATAGAAATGAGGAAGAATCATCGAGACTGGACCTAATAATCACATCAGAACCCGAAATAGTGGACAAGATTGAATATAAGACACCAATAAGTAAAAGTGACCACATATTGGTTGAACTGGAACTAAATGAGGAAAAATACATAAAAAAACGAACAATATAGAAAGGCAAGATTGATGTATGAATATTTTTGTATAAGAGAATTCTTTCAAAAGGCAGACTGGAAAAAGATACACAAGGAGGAAACAACAGTAGATGAGAAATGGAATATTTTAACAAAAAATTATAAAGGAGTAGAAAAGTATGTTCCAAGACAAAAAAAAAAATATATATATATATAAAGTGTTGGTACAACAAAAGATGTAGGGACTTAAAAGACAAAAGGGATAAAGCTTGGATAAAATGGAAAAAAGACAAAAGACCTGAAAAATGGAAAATATATACTAGTTATAGTAATGAATATGTACAAGTGTGCAGAGCAGAAAAGAGAACATACGAAAAAGATGTCATAGAAAAATTAAAAGACAAACCAAAACTATTTTACGGATTTGTAAACAACAAACTGAAAAACAAACAAGAATTAGAGAAACTACCACAAGGAGGAGTTGAATACACAGAGGAAATAGATATGGCAGAAATTATGAACAAGCATTTTAAATCCGTGTTTACGAGGGAGAACATACAACCTAGATATATCGAGTGGGAGGAGAAAGTCCCCCCTATGAAAGCGATATAAGTATCAAGGAATGAAATAATGAATCACTTGAGTAATCTCGATGTCAGAAAATCGCATGGACCAGATGAAATGGCAAACTGGATTTTGAGAGAATGCAGGAATGAACTAACAGACAAAATACATAGTCTAATAAACAGTTCATTGAAAGAGGGAAAAGTTCAAAAAAATTGGAAAAGAGCAAATGTAGTACCAATATATAAAGGGGGAAACAAGGAAGACCCTACTAACTATAGACCAGTCTCTCTTACAAGTACGATAGCTGAAATTTGTGAAAGAATGGTCAAAATTAGATGGGTAAAGCATTTGAAAAAAAGTACTAAATCAAAGGCAATTTAGATTTAGACAAGGACGATCATGCGTCACAAACTTAATATGTTTCTATTCAAGGCTAACAGATGTAATACAAGTAAGAGATGGATGGGGGTGATTGTGCATTTCTAGACCCGAAAAAAAGGTTTTGATTAGGTGCCACATAAGAAATTGCTCAAGAAATTTGAAACAGCAGGAGGAATACAGGGCAAACTACTGAAGTGGATGGGAGACTTCTTGCATGAAAGAAAAATGAGAGTGGTGATAAGAGACAAACACCCTAATTGGGATGAAGTGATTAGTGGAGTTCCACAAGGAGCAGTTCTGGGCCCAATAATGTTTGCTATATATATTAATATGGATAAAGAAATTGAAAGTTATATGAGCTTCTTTGCGGACGATGCAAAATTGTTGAAAAAAGTGAACACTATAGAAGATAGTGAGTCGCTCAATAAAGTATGGGAATGGAGTAGGAAGTGGGAGATGGAATTCAATATGAAGAAGTGTAGCATAATGGAATTTGGAAAAAAGCAAAAAAAGAATAGTGGGATCATATAAATTGGGAGAGGAAGAAATTAAAAAAGAAGAAAATGAGAAGGACCTGGGAGTCATTATTATGAATAATATGTCCCCTGAGAAACATATAGAAAAAAATTGGTGAAACTTATAATTCAATAAGAACAATCAAAGTGGCACTTACATACCTGGACGAAGAAATGGTGAAGAAAATACTGGTCACTTTGATAAGACCAAGATTGAAGTATGCAGCGACGACGTGGTCAACAAATACAACAACAAAATGTATAACAAAACTTGAAAGAATACAAGGAGCAATTACGAAATTGGCCCCAACACTCTCAGAACTATCATATGAATACAGACTAGCAAAACTTGAGCTACAGACATTAGAGCAAAGAAGAGAGAGAGGAGACTTGATAACTATTTATAGAATCATGAAAGGCATAGAAACTATTGATAGAGAGGATCTAATAAAATGGGATAGTAGAGATACAAGAGGGCACGGAAAGAAAATCAAGAAAGCCAGTTATAGAAGAGACCTGAAAAAGAACAGCTTTCCCCACAGGGTAATAGACGTTTGGAACAAGTTAGTTGAGAATGTGGTGTGTGCAAAAACGATACACGAATCTAAAAACAGTCTAGATAAAACGAGATATGAAGACGGGATACCACAAGCATAGCTCCCCTTCCCGTAAAATACAACTAGGTAAATACACGCGTACACACGCACGTACACACACACACACAC
>NC_134792.1:53318366-53355866 GCF_046742065.1 Oratosquilla oratoria | reverse complement strand
TCTGCATGAGGGGACGGAGAAGGGGGGGGGGGTCGCCGACTAAGTGAAGAGGCCTTGCTGTGGATAAACTGTCTTACTGCATTGCGCTTGAACCAGGGCAGCTGGCGGATGCAGGGATGACCCGTTATCCACGAGGAGCTGAGATGGGAAGGGTGGAAAGGGAGGTGGAGGGGAGCGAAATGATTCGGAATAGATATGCCCGTCTGACTTAGCTACCTTATAAGGGAGAAAAAATCTTTTGGTATATAGACATAGAAATCAATAAAATGATAGATAAATAAGTAAATTAATTAATAGGTGAAATGAAATAAATGTGTAATAAAAATAAATAGATAAGTAAATAAATATACTAAACAAATAGACAAGGAAAAACACGAAAATGTATAAATGACAGTGGGTAACAATTTTTCACAATTTTTTATTCGTAATTTTTTGTTTCTAATGCATTTTTTTTCGCTGGTTCCAAATAAGTATTTGTTTTTCTTCTACTATCGACCGTTTTAGTGATATAGAAAATTATACTAATATGAGGAAATGTATGGGGTACAGAAAACGCATTTACAATTGTCGCTAACAAATTTCCTATTTTTCAGGTTTATACTAAAGATATTGACGTACTTGGCCATGACTACAAGAGGATGCAGGAATTCACCAGATTCGTTTTGTGTGTGTTGTTCCTATGTCGGACCTAAACGTGTATCACGTGAAATTGTGAAAGGTGCAAAATATTGGGTTGCTTATAGACTGTACTTTGGAATGAGTATGGGTGGCCAAGAAAACCATGGTGTCCCTCATGTGATATGTGGAAATTGTCGATCAAATTTGATGCATGGCTGAGAAGTGCAACAAAAGTAATGGCAATGGCTTTGCCGAGAGTTTGGCGAGAGCTAAAAAAATAATCATGGCGATGATTAGTACTTTTGCATGATTGACATATCAAAGTACAGAAAAGCTAAGGGAAGAAAATCGCTTTCATATCCCAGCATTTTATCTTCTGTTACACCTGTGTTAGATAATGATAACTTACTGGTTCCACGGCCACCAGAAAACGTAAGTAGATCTTATCAAATTGTGAACTCTATTCTTAGTAACTGAATCAATATTGAAATAGTTCAGACACCTAGATATGTTTTATTGTAATGCGATTACACATACAATTCATATTTATGTCCCATTTTGAGCCAAGACTGAAGAAGAAGAAGAATGCGAAGAAGAAGAAGAAGAAGAAGAAGAAGAAGAAGAAGAAGATGAACGTGAAGAAGAAGAACGCGAAGAAGAAGAAGAAGAAGAAGAAGAAGAAGAAGAAGAAGAAGAAGAAGAAGAAGAAGAAGAAGAAGAAGAAGAACGCGAAGAAAAAGAACGCGAAGACGAAGAAGAAGAAGAAGAAGAACGCGAAGAAGAGCGCGAAAAAGAAGAAGAAGAACGCAAAGAAGAACGCGAAGAAGAACGCGAAGAACGCAAAGAAGAAGAAGAAGAAGAAGAAGAAGAAGAAGAACGCGAAGAGGAACGCGAAGAAGAACGCGAAGAATGCGAAGAAGAACGCGAAGAAGAACGCGAAGAAGAGGAAGAACGCGAAGAAGAAGAAGAACGCGAAGAAGAAGAACGCGAAGAAGAAGAACGCGAAGAAGAACTCGAAGAAGAAGAAGAAGAAGAAGAAGAAGAAGAAGAAGAAGAAGAAGAAGAAGAAGAAGAAGAAGAAGAAGAAGAAGAAGAAGAAGAAGAAGAAGAAGAACGCGAAGAAGAACGCGAAGAAGAAGAAGAAGAAGAAGAAGAAGAAGAAGAAGAAGAAGAAGAAGAAGAAGAAGAAGAAGAAGAAGAAGAAGAAGAAGAAGAAGAAGAAGAAGAAGAAGAAGAAGAAGAACGCGAAGAAGAACGCGAAGAAGAAGAAGAACGCGAAGAAGAAGAAGAAGAAGAAGAAGAAGAAGAAGAAGAAGAAGAAGAAGAAGAAGAAGAAGAACGCGAAGAAGAAGAACGCGAAGAAGAACGCGAAGAAGAAGAAGAACGCGAAGAAGAAGAACGCGAAGAAGAAGAACGCGAAGAAGAAGAACGCGAAGAAGAAGAAGAAGAACGCGAAGAGGAAGAAGAACGCGAAGAAGAACGCGAAGAAGAACGCGAAGAAGAAGAACGCGAAGAAGAACGCGAAGAAGAAGAACGCGAAGAAGAACGCGAAGAAGAACGCGAAGAGGAAGAAGAACGCGAAGAAGAACGCGAAGAAGAACGCGAAGAACGCGAAGAAGAAGAAGAAGAACGCGAAGAAGAAGAAGAACGCGAAGAAGAAGAAGAAGAAGAAGAAGAAGAAGAAGAAGAAGAAGAAGAAGAAGAAGAAGAAGAAGAAGAAGAAGAAGAAGAAGAAGAAGAAAGAGAGAAGCTGAGACAATCGCTGGGGAACAGTGTGTGTTATCCTCTGGTTGGTATGTATCCTTTAACTGGTTGCGATACCGTCAGTGCATTTGCAGGCCGTGGTAAGATGGGCAGCTTCAAGCTACTGAAGTCTGACAAGACCTTCCAAGAGGCCTTCAGTGAGCTGGGACGAACATGGACTGTGTCAGAAGAGCTGTTTGAGAAGCTGCAAGAAATCACATGCCGCATGTATGCACCATCCACCCACACAAAAGATGTCAACACCCTCCGCTATCAGTTGTTCTGCGCCAGGCGTGGTGAGGTGGAATCTGGTCAGCTCCCACCATGTGAAGACACCCTCGCAATACACGCCACCCGTGCAAACTACCAGGCTGCTATATGGAGGCGGTGTCTGCAGACCCACCCCTCAGTGCCAGACCCTGAGGACAATGGTTGGACAACGGATGAGGATGGGAAAGTGGTCATTGAGTGGATGTGTGGGTCTCCCGCACCTGATACTGTGCTGGAACTTCTCTCCTGTAAGTGTACAAGGTCCTGGAAACTTCCAGAGTGCACATGTCTGGAGAAATGGCCTCAAGTTCACACATAAGTGCAAGCTACAATTGTGTCGCAAGTAACCGGCCACGTGAAGACGAGCCTACTGTAGAGCTGACAGACTTCGATCTGGACGATGATGATACTGACTAGTTCTCAGTAATGTAATTTTTAGCTTTTATAACGTTACACGCACATGTAAGCTTATTACAGTGGTTTGGAAATTTATTTGTAATAACAAATAAACTTGCTTAAATGCCAAATTATTTCTATAATTTTGTTCAATTCTCTTGTACATCTTTTTGTTGTATGTGCAATAGTGTTAGCAGAAAACAAAAGAAAATTGCACAAGAAATATTCTAATTTAAGCTGACGTACTGGACAAATATTGTAAATTTCACTGAAAATCTGCTTCAATTAAGCCGGATATCTACATATAGGCCTACACGATATGTAAGTGGGGCTTTTGCATGCCTTTGTTGGCGGTTATAGATCACGGATAGAACAATAATGACACTACAATGGATTTTACGGGACAATGTCCCTCAGAAAACGCGATATTGTGTGTGTCTTTTCAAAAGAGGTGATAACCACCAATAAGCTACTCATCTGCAAGTGTTATCATATCAAACCGTAATCTAGGGATGTATACCAAGTGAAAAATAGCAACTAAAATTTGCCCGCCCAGATGGTACCGGTACGGGAAATTTTGGATCTTGCCCCATGGACTATTTTTGTTTAACCTTTGTAGATTACGAGAAGACCTTGGACTCGGTAGAACAAATAGTAATACCAAACTCGGTACGCAAGAAGGGTGCAAACGAATAGATCGTAAAGGTTCTAGAAAATATTTATGCGACAGGTACCACAGTAATTTGACGATTAATTTGAAGATTAATGGCGAATATTCTAATTACCTGAGATTTGCGGATGAGATTATTTTTATTTCAGAAAGAGCAGAAGACTTGTAAGATGTGCTGAGTGAACTGAACAAGGAAAACCTCAAATTAGATTTAAAAATTAATAAAAGTAAAACCAAAGTAATGTTCAACACGAAAGTTCGAAATGAAAATATCATATTCGATGGTAAGTCCTGAAGAAGTTGAAGAGTATATCCATTTAGGCCAGGTGTTGAAAGAGACTTAAGATCATGATAAATAAAAAGGAGTATTACGATTGGTTGGGAAATATTTAGTAAGTATAAGATCATAAGAGGCTCTCTACCTCTATGTTAAAAACATAAAATTTACATTCCATGTGAGACTTGGAAACTGACGAAGGCGATGGAGACAAAGCGAAGGACTGCACAGAGGAAAATGGAGAGATCAATGATGGGAATAACGCTGAGAGACCGAAAGAGAGCAAGTTGGGTGAGACAGCAGACTGGAGTGAAAGATATTATGGAGGAGGTAAAAGAGAAGAAGTGGAATTGGGCAGGTAAGTTAGTGCGAACGACTGATGAGCGATGGAGCAAGTGTCTTACTGAGTGGACGCCACTAGACGGGAAGCGTGCAAAAAGGAAACGAGAGAGAAGGTAGAGAGACGAGACACAGAAATTAGCAGGAGGGACGTGACAGATAGATAATAATAAATGAACAAACAAAATAATATAAAATCATTGGCAGGCATTACAGCATATTGCTTAGGGGTTTATCTAAATAAAATTTAAAACTTCGAACTGTACTACATTGCACTACATCTGCAGGAAGTTTATTCATTTACTACACGGTTGGTAAAGTTGTTTCTACCCACTCCCAAATTAAATCTACTTTCTGGCAGTTTAAGACGTGGAATTCTATGAGAGAGGCCTTTGTCCAGCAGTGGACTCGGAATGGCTGATTGATGTATGACGGTGGCGCGACATTGTCCACATGGCTAGAAACGCCGGTAAAAAAAAAAACGGAATAAAGCAATTTATGTAATTTCAGTTTGGAGCACTGGCTAAGATGATCTGTACGAAGGTTAACTGGTAACTAATAAAACTAGTTTCCTCTAACCATATGCAATATGAACTTTTCGTCTTATTTTGTGATTATGGTTATTTCATTCTTATAAATATTGTATCTAAAGCTGTTCAGTTTGACGATGTGCAAAACAGTTACTTTGCACATTTGAATATTCAGGATATTGTAGACGATGTGGACTACGGTGAGAAGAGAAAGAGGTTTGACGAGCTTGTCTCCTTTATAATTAAGGTATAACTGAACTGATTTTACGTGCGATTTGATCGATTTAATTGATTTGATGCGGCCAGGAGCCGATATGTGTATCACGTGGGTAGTCACCCATGGAGGGTACAGTGGCGATTCTGAGGGGGGAGGGGGGCATGCACCCCCCCAGTTTTTCAGCTGGCCCCCAGTTTGCCCCCCCCCCGTTTTTTTGCATATCCTATTTTCATCTTGTCCAAAAACTTTTAAGAGTGATTGTACAAAAAAAATATATATAATAATAAAAAATAAATAAATAAATAAATAAATAAATAAATAAATAAATAAAATAAATAATAATAATAATAATAGATTGAAATCACTTATGGATCCGTGTTTGGTTCTGTTCCGTTTCGAAGCTACGATTATTTAGTCTTTTTGATGTGACTTTCTTTTCTTGCACACATTCCATCTTTGCCTAGGTGACTTCGTCATTAATTCATTTATCCACACTTCTGTTTGGAAAACTATATGTCTTACAATCTTCCCTATACCCCTATATTTCTTAAATTTATCAATGTCAGTCGACACTGCACCTTCTTAACCTGCCTTCATATCTCTATATATGTAATGAGTTTTGTATGTATGTGTATATTATATATATATATATATATATATATATATATATATATATATATATATATATATATATATATATATATATATTCCTGAAGTCCCCCACCCGTGAAAGTTCATTTTGCTTGCAACTAACCTCCTATGCCCCCCTCACATCCTAGAATCGCCACTGGATTCGTAATTACATAAATGCACTGGATGTGTGTTCCATGACACGTGGTTTGTACAACATGAACGCCTGCAGAATCTATTATACTTGTTATAAATTTCGATTTACCTCGTTAAGTCTAAGTCAGTTTCACTTTTAACGTAAGCAAAAAGAAAGGTAGACACGTACATGCACATCATTATATTGATCAAATTTACATAAGAAAGAAAACAATATAAAATGGAAAACAAAAGAAGACGGCCACTGTACAGAATATATTATGACGTCTCACTCAACTATTTAATTTGCTGAAGCCTTCTAGGATTTAATCTAACAGCATACAAATTGATTCAAACAAGATTAATTTACACCTCTCTCTGTATTCACTTCACCCATTTTCTATCTTATCACAATCACACAATCCCGAGTCTCTTCCATCTTTATTTTTTTTTACGAAAAACGTGTATTATCTAAACGCATCATTTCCATGATTAATAAACTAATGCTTACCCTAATAATAGCCATAGGTGTGTCTGAAAGGTAAAATTTCACAAATATAGTGACCAATATTTTACACTTCTGATCGCATACTATGCTCAGGTTAATGCAACACAATACTTTTTCAATCAAGCTGATGAAATACATAGATAAATGAATGAATAAAAAAGAAATCAAGAATCCTTTAGAGCCTCCTCCTTTCCCCTTCTATTCCTCCTCTCCCTTCTCTCAGATGCTCATCCCTCCTGCCCCTCTCTCTCCTCTCCCTTCCTCATATTTTCCAACCTCATATATTCTGCTGCAGCAGTTTGATGAAGACGTCGACGACATACTCCCTGCAGGTCCAGTATCTTCTCGTTTCTTTAACTTTACCCAGTCTGTTTGATTTTAACTCATCATTCTTGGACGTGAAAACTATGTTCACGTTACGTTCAACAACATTCATATTACCACTAAAAAGAATGTATAAGACGATTCAACAAAAACAGCTAATTGTAGTAAAGATCCTCGGGGGACTCCTTTTGCTGAAAATGTTTGGATCGCGACCCACCCAAAAGCTACCGTATATACACTAAAAAAAAGGGGAGGGGGGGAATCACACTATACACAGGTTATGTTTTTGAACGTGTTAAAATTCATGCATTTTTGGTAACCAAAAGTAAGGTCATTATTTTTTAAATCTTCGTTCAAGTCCGATGTCTCTAGTAGTTTTCCTAAACATTTTGGGGGTATCTTTGACACACAAAAATAAATAAATAGACAAATAAAATAAAATAAAATAAACAAATAAAATAAATAAATTCCATTTATTTCCTATACGTCCAAAATGATGCCCGGAACTGCAACATTCGACTACGGTAGGCCTAATGTCAATGATCAAATGTTGGCGTCGCATTCAGGGCCGGATTTACATGTTGCGGCAGAGCCCTGTCAGATTCACCCCCCATTAGCATTCAGTAAATTTGTCATATACTAATAATCATGTTTATACAAACTCACCAACTACCGAATCATTAGATGTAGTACATAGGAACATAAGAACATAAGAATGAAGGAGACTGCAAGAGACCATAAGGCCTACACTAGGCAGCTCCGTATCCATCACCACCTGTCATCCCGATCCATAAAGTTGTCTAATCGTTTCTTAAAACAACTGATAGTTTCAGCGCTTACTACATGGTTACTAAGTTTATTCCATTCGTCGACCACCCTATTAATAAACTAATTCTTGCCTATTTCCTTTTTAAATCTAAATTTGTCCGGTTTATAACCATTACTGCGAGTCCTGTCCTGTTGTTTTAATATGATGACCTTGTTTGCATCACCCTTGTTAAAACCTTTGATTCACTTGAACACCTCTATTAGATCACCCCGCACTCAGCGTCTTTCCAGAGAGTGTAAGGGTGCCTAAGCCTCTCTTCGTAAGGTAAATGTCCGAGTCCATGTATCATTTTGATCATTCTTCTCTGTACTGATTCTAGTAAATTGATCTCCATTCTGTAGGACGGAGACCAAAACTGTACCGCATAGTCAAGGATGGGTCTATCGCTAGAGTTTAATAATTACCTCTGCACTTCTATCCGTTACCGTGTTAGCAATGAAACCTAATGCTCTGTTACCTTTATTCATGGCGCTAATGCACTGTTTCCTTGTTTTAAGTCTCTTTCGCACTCATTTTTCTCTAAAAGCGTGATATCTAAGCTGTATCTATTTTCGGTGTTGTGTAGCCCTACGTTTTTAACACTCTTCACTTAGAAATATTGAATTTTATTCTCTATTTCACCGTCTATGTGATAAATTTGTTAAGATTATCCTGCATAATCTATGCTTCTTATCCTTACCTAATTAGGCGTCCTATTTTAGTTTCGTCCGTAAACTTACTAACATCACTATTTTTCGCGTCGTCTAAGTCGTTTATGTACATAATGAACAACATGGAACCCAAGACCGAGCCCTGTGGGACCCCACTAGTAACATTGCCCCACCTAGATTTTACTTCATTCATGGTGACCCGCTGTTTTCTGTTACTAATCGAAGCTCTAATTCATTCTAACACTTTTCCTCCTATGCCACGGGTTTGATTTTATATAGTAGTCTCTGGTGTGGCACCTTGTCGAACGCTTTGCTAAAGTCAAGGTAAATAACATCGTAATTATCATTGTTATCTGACGCCTTATATACTTTAGTGTAAAAGGATAGAAGATTAGTCACACATGACTTACCCTTGGAGAAACCATGCTGTGAATAACGGATGTGTGCTCCGAGTCTATTTACTATTACTGATTCAAGCATTTTTCCTATAAGCGATGTCAAACTGATTGGCTTGTAGTTGCATATAGACGATCTATATGCATCTATGTAGGAAAATCAGGAAACCAAATTGTACAATGTATGTAATAATTCAGGCCCTTTATCAAAGTGAAGTTATTTACCCAAAGTATTACATCACAGTATGAAAGAGCGGCACTGAAAAAAATTAACAACAAAAAAACTAATTGAGTTATGATTTATATCCTCAACTTTGGTGATATGTTCCTATTGTGAGGGACGTCTACTAAGTGATGTAGATAGGTATTTTGTATCATGCTTGTTTTGATAAAGAGAGACATAATTGTATTATATCTGCACCTTTATAAGATGCTAATAATTAAGACATAATATATATATTTATATATATATATATATATATATATATATATATATATATATATATATATATACTACTGTAAAAGAGTTGTCGCGGGACCCCTAATACGTCAATAGTCGCACTATGCACGGGGTTGGCTTATATATATATATATATATATATATATATATATATATATATATATATATATATATATATATATATATATATATATATATAAATAAATAAATAAATTGGGAGTCGCACTATACATGAAGTCGGCTTAAACACGAGTATATACGGTACTTATAACTACGTTAAGGGATCTTTGTTCTTTTTCTTCTTGGCGTCCTTCTGACAATGGTTCGAAGGAGACTGAGAACGGTCTCTGAGCATGACGGAGAATTAATCTCTATTGCATTCATAGCCACGGTCAGTTTAAAACAATTCTGAAGATGCAAGACTACATCGAAAAAGTGCTTCTCTTATAATTCAAATGTTTCGGCGGCATTACCCTGAGAACAGAGTGAATATTATACTTGCGTATATTAAATTAATTTGATCAAACCCAATGTTATTGTAGTGACGTGACGCACCCTACGACCCGTCACACACTGAACAAAGAAATCTTCGAAGCTAGCCTTTCCAAGTTCCTGTAGTTGGCAAGCGTAGTTCGCAAGGGTGTCCCTGCCAGCCAGCGGTCAGCCAATCAGCTCCTCACGTTCCCGCCAGCCTCCTTTAAAAGGTCGGCGTTTCGCCGAGATGGGCAGAACAGTACCCCTAATCGCTCGCAATTCGCCCGGTGGCAGTAGCCCTCTTTTATACACTACTATCTTTTCATTTTCTAACAGACATTCTTCCCCTCCCACAAAACCCGATCCCGCGCAAGCGAGGTGGTCTTTTCTTGGAATCCGGAATCCAGAACAGTACCGACCAGACCGACCAGCGCACAAACTACATCTCGTCCAGTCTTCTAGCTGTCCCATCGAGCCTCGCCGTCATCATCTACCGCCTCGCCGACGTTAGGCTCCACGTCCAGCTACAACCATAAGCTCCACTACGCTGTGGCCTTAGTCCGAGCTTCACCTATATTTCTCATGTGACACTTCTAGTGTCGCACCTTGTGGCTAATTACCAAAAGAAAGAGATTATATATTTTGTGTTGATTTTCATTTGTCCTACCGTTGTTCCGAACTAAAATCACTACATTATCATCTTACAAGAAAAAGAAATAAACATTGATACCTGGTAACCTATTAACGATGGGGACAATTCTTGTATATATTTTCATGAGTCCCTAACTCATTTTATCAATCCAAACTTATTTTAACAATCCCCCATCGTCTATAGATGGGGGATTGTTTATATGCTGCATATTGTTTATACTTGTCACCAAACGATTTTATTCAGCTGAGAGTAATTAGTTGTTGAGAAGTGTCTTAGAAATGTTTAGTTGACCTACATTAAAACTGACAAACACGCAAATAACCAAACATAGAATTAAACTGATTCAACTAGTAGTCCTACAGACCTGAAGTCCTCTACACATGTAGCCATGATTGCAGCCAAGGCAAATAGCAGACTGGGCATTATCAAGAGGAATTTTACCTACATGGATCGGGAGATCCTGCTCCCTCTCTACAAGGCGCTGGTTCGACCGATATTAGATTATGCATCCCAGTGTTGGTCGCCATACCTAGTGAAGGATATCAAACTACTGGAGCAAGTGCAACGCAGGGCTACCAAGCTAGTGCCGGAATGTTCAGAGCTGCCCTATGAAGAGAGGTGCAAATTCCTCGGCTTACAGACGCTGGAGGACAGAAGAAAACGCGGAGACTCGATTGAAGTCTATAAGCTTCTTCACGGATATGAGGACATTCCCTACACAAAGTTTTTCAGCCTCAGCACAACTGGACTCAGGGGCCACAGTTACAAATTAGTTGTTCCGGACCACTGGAGAACTTCGCTCAAGGGAAACTGGTTCACAATCCGTACATTGCGTGAGTGGAATCATTTGCCAGATCATGTAGTGACTGCACCGTCAGTATCAACTTTTAAAACTAGGTACGACAGGCACAAAGGGTATGAGCAATCAAATACCGGCACAATATTTTAAGAGGTGGGGATCCAACAAGAAATATTCTTATTTCCCCACTAACCAATACTAGGTAAGCCAACTCTACACTACCATGAAAAGAATGTAAAATTATTTTCACTATTTTATTGATAATTTTATCATTTTTCGTATACGCTTTATAGAAAGTGATGCAATATTGATATAGTTAAGTTTAGGTGATTTTTGATATGGGTATTACAGTGCTTTCTGCGCATTGGGTGTGACGTCATGGCGCATGTCTGCAGCATTTCTATTGGATTTTTGTGTCGGTTCAAATACGCATTTCATCTATCCAGGTCAAGAACATCATACATTTGAATCATAATAAGGCGGTCTGGAAAATTTGCATTTAGGTGTTCTCAATGGGAAGTAATGAAATATCCAAAGCTATTAAAAATGAGAATAATCATAATAATTTAACAAAAAATACACGGTATGTCTCACTGATAAGATGTCATATACGAATTCAACCCGTTGGCAGGAATATACAAGCGACCTTACCACTCGCCATTTCAGATCAGCCTTGCATACTAACATCACCATTCTACAATGAACAGCTCAATCTCCAAATACCCCGTCAGGAACAATGGCCAGCTTGAGGAGATGGCAAATTCCCTATTCAAGCAACTGAAAGTGCCTTCCATCATACTTGTAAATTTGGACGCCGTAGCTCACAACGTCAAGGCCCTCAGAAAGGTTTTGGGTCCAAAGACTGGTAAGTTTCCTAGCGCGATTCCAAATGATCGATACTAGTAAAGGCTTTGTTTGATAACCAATTCTTTGCTTTTCCATACAGAGTATCTTGTCTATCGAGATAGTTGGGATGTATCATATACACGTTTGTTTACCATTATTCTTGGTCTTAGTACGAATCACTAATTTAAGATAATATTTGTTCCTCAGTAAATCTACTAACCATTTTGTTTCTCGATAGGATAATGTTCATTATGTTATCATCTTGGTATACATTACATAATTTGAACTTAGGCATAAATTAAATATCTGTTTTTTGTGGATTGTCCTACAGTTTTCAATACCTGTTTTTCGTTTTCTCCATCTTGAAAACTTACTAACAAGTGCCGTTGTTGAGTTTGTTTTTACCTAGGTTCAACTTCTTGCTCATCTTGTCATTGTTACTTTTGTATTGCTTTCACCTTTTTAATTTTCATTTTTTTGTCAGCTCACTGACAATGGTGCCGTTTTCATAATTATTTCCCACTTTTCCATTTGTCGGTCATTTAAAGTATTTCTGAATATTTATTTAAGATTTTTAATCTTAGAATCCCTCTTGCAATTCAACTCCGTCGATTCATTTCATGATGTAGTAATTTTTTTCTTCACTTATAGTATAGTTAGTACTTTATAGTATATGGAGTTTTTAATCCCTATATGGTAATTATCTTATGTAGTCAGCATAGCCATTACACAATTGTTCTACGTAGTAGTACCCCCATATACGCATCCACCTTGCGCTGTTGCCATTTCTGTATTCAGTTCTAATCATATTGCATGCAGGTGCTGTTTCTTTTGTTATATATATATATATATATATATATATATATATATATATATATATATATATATATATATATATATATATATAATGATTTTTTCGTATCCGACCTAGATATGGACCAAAAGGTCTCCTGTCGGCATGCTCCGCCTTTGTAAATATATATATATATATATATATTTATATATATATATATATATATATATATATATATATATATATATATATATATATATATATATATATTTATATAACACCTATCTAATCTATATTGTTCTGCCTACAAATCCCATCTGGCACGGGGCGCCAGGATGTGTGCCAATACCCACACTACCCTGTGCTCCCCTATGCCTAGTCAGTGAGTGTTCTCCTTTTGCATTATGCAGATTAGAAATAAAAAATGTGAATATATCGACCCTACTATTTGTGTTTCACTTTACCACGCAGAATTCCTCTTTCCACCACTTAATATGCTTTCGTCGTCGCTTGTTGCAAAGGAGTGACGTCATATCATTTGAAAACGTTTTATATCATCCATTCATTACTTATCTATTTGTAGATTTATCTACTACTTAGTTTGTCTTGTCTTTTTATCATACTAACTCACTTGTTTTATCTAAATACTTTATTAATTTATTTTGTGATTTGCAGGACTCGATGTACCGATCTTGAAGTGGTTCGGAGCTTTTTACATAGTTTGCTCTTGTGGCAGTTTCCAGGAAATTGAACGCTATATTTTCTGATGGAAGGGGTGGAGGTGGAGAAGGAAATGGGTGTGGAGGAAGATATCTAAGGAGGGGGAGGGTGCTGAGTGGGATTTCATCCACCTTTACCTCCCCCTTCGCTGCTCTAGATCCAGGAGGAAAGATGGTAAACTGAAGGTTGTTTTCGTCTCCTGCAGAAGTGATGGCTGTCGTCAAGGGCGACGCATACAATATCGGGCTGCTGCCTGCTGTCAAGGTTCTCCTGGAGGAGGGAATCCGGCATCTGGCCGTGGCAACAGTGTCCGAGGGCGTCCACCTCCGGAAGAACGGGGTGCAAGTTGCAGTGACAGTCCTAGGTAATCCGACCTGCTCCCCGTATTACGAAAAAGCATTTTTAATAGGGTATTTTTTTTTAATTTATGCAATTCATGTTTTATGATCTTTTCGAGTTAAAAAATTATGTTGAGACATTTTGACAGGTGGACGCGTGTGGGAATAGGAAACAAAGGAGTCTTAGTCTGAGTTCACTCATATGTTTATATATATGTTTATATATATATATATATATATATATATATATATATATATGTTTATATATATGTTTATATATATATATATATATATATATATATATATATATATATATATATATAGCTGCAATGGGAAATGCTAAGAAAATGACCGTGATGAGTGAGGAAAATGGAGGAGAAATAAGGAAGGATAAAGTGAAGGCAGTTGTTAAGATGATGAAAGCAGGTAAGGCACCTGGTCTGGATGGATGCCATGCAGAATGTCTAAAAAAAGGAGGTACAGTGATGGTGGACTGGCTGGTGAGGTTATTTAATGTTTGCTGGAGAGAGGGCAGAGTGCCGGAGGACTGGAGGAGTGCCTGTATAGTTCCACTTTACAAGGGAAAAGGGGACAAGTGTGAATGTAGTAGTTTCAGAGGGATTAGCTTGTTAAGTGTAGTTGGGAAGGCTTATGGGAGGATCTTGATTGAAAGGATTTGGAGAGGAACAGAGGGAGTAATTGGTGAGGAACAGTGTGGATTTAGGACGGGTAGAGGTTGTGTAGATCAGATTTTTGTGGTAAGACATATGTGAGAAAGCTATAGGAAAGGGGAATGATGTTTTTTGGGCCTTTATGGACCTGGAAAAGGCTTACGACAGGGTAGACAGAAAGGCACTGTGGGAGGTTTTGCGGATATACGGGATAGAAGGAAAGCTTCTAGGAGCTGTCAAGAGTTTTTATGAGAGTAGTAGAGCTTGTGTCAGGATTAGAAATGGAGAGAGTGAGTGGTTCGAGATAGAGGTGGGACTCTGTCAAGGATGCGTTAGGTCGCCCTGGCTGTTCAACTTATACATGGATGGGGTAGTGCGAGAGGTAAATGCAAGGGTAGTGGGTCAGGGATTGGAGATGGTTAAAGAAAATGGAGAAAAGTGGGAGGTGAGCCAGCTGTTGTTTGTGGACGACACTGCACTTGTGGCAGGATTGGAGGAGGGATTGAGAAAGTTGGTGACAGAGTTTGGGAGAGTGTGTGATAGAAGAAAGCTGAAGATAAATGTGGGTAAAAGTAAGGTGATGAGATGTACATGGGGTGAAAGTGGCAGTAGTCTGGAAGTAAGCATTAAGGGAGAGTGACTGGAGGAAGTGGATAGTTTTAGATACTTGGGTGCAAATGTGGCAGGAAAAGGTGGAGTGAAGGTGGAGGTAGAATGTATATTGAGAGAAGCGAGTAAATGCCTTGGTGGTTTAAAAAGTGTAATGAGGAATAGACATTTGGAAATGGATGCTAAGAGGAGACTATATGAAGGAGTGATTATGCCAACAGCACTGTATGGGGCAGAAACATGGAACATAAGAGAGGAAGTGAGAAGGAATTTAAATGTGTTTGAGATGAGGTGTCTGAGAAGTATGATGGGGGATACTAGGCTGGATAGAGTGAGAAATGAGGAGGTGAGGAGGAGAACAGGAGTGGAAAGGGGGTTGGGAGATAGGGTTGATGAAAGAGTATTGGGATGGTTTGGACACATGGAAAGAATGAATGAAGAAGGACTAGTAAAAGAGGTATGGAAGGCAGATTGGAGGGAGTGAACATGAAGGGACATCCTAGGAAGAGGTGGATGGATAGGGTGAAGGGGGCTTTGGGGAAGAGGGGAATGTCTGTTGAGGAAGGACGGGAGAGGACAGAAGACAGGGGTGAATGGAGAATGGTTGTATATGGATGATGTTGTGATGCATGAAGTGGGGGGTGAGGTAGTATGTGTGAGCAAATTTTGACGCAGCCCAAAGGGATTTCTCCCCGTCTTCTCCTTTATGCATGGGGGGATGGAGAGGGGGGGTCGCTGATTTAATGAAGCAGCCTTGATGTGGATGTGCTGTGTCTTGCGACACTGCTTCTGACCCAGGGCAGTGGACAAGGTGCAGGGATGACCCGTCATCCAGGAGGTGCTAAGAATGAGAGGGAGTGTGGAGGGATGTGGAGTGTATTCAGGGATGGAATGGGTGGGAATGATTTTATGCCTTTTCCTTTTTGGCTACCTCCCTTGTAAGGGGGAAAATCCTTGGTATATGTATGTATGTATGTATGTATATATATATATGTATACACACACACACACACACACACATATATATATATATATATATATACACATACATACACACACACTCTGATGTAAGACTAATTGTCATTTAAATTCTTGTATCTTTCTAGGCATTTATATTCAATTACAAATCGCCCAAGGTCACTCTACCTCACCAGGCCAGATTTGGGGACCTTGAGGGATCTGAAGCAGGATATACTGTCAGTTGTGGGGCCCACTGATGGGGGTCAGGGTCCCCTTTAATTGATAAATAAATATTTGTTTAGGACACTCCAATAGGGTAGTCATTCGATTGAGAAATGAAATTCAGTTCCAGGTTTATAAAACCGTGACACAACCCTTCTGATTTTGAGATGATCTTGTGTTTCTTTGTGTCTCACCCAGCGACTATTGATCTGGGGTGAGGCTCAGGCAGTGAAAGCGGGTTTGTCACTACTAGCTCCCTGGGTTTTCCTTCCTCAGGAAATCTCATTGAGGACGAGGTGAAGGACATTCTCGAGTACGACTTGATGCCATCACTGAGCTGGGACAAGGCCCTCAGAGGTCTCGGCAAGGGGGAGCTCATGTATCTGGTAAGAAGCGGAGACCCTGCATCTCATGCATGGTTATGATTTTTGTCTTTCTCCTTTACATGGGACATCAATGATTGCTTTCCATTTGTCTTGTGATTCGAGCTTGTACCCAGATCATCATTATCATCAACATCGCCATCATCATCAGCATTAGGCATTATACCAACACCACTACTACTGAGTAGGGACCAATTTCTTGGGAGCAATATTCCTTGACCACGGCCAAAGCAGCCTTTGTCATGACCCGCTCTTTGGGTCTCATGAGCCCTTACAAAGGCCAGGGCATCCTAGATAACCTTCTTCATCTGTGGTCTTCGTCCCTCAGGATGGCCGACGCCTGAGAGTGAACATCAACATCGACACCGGGATGTCCCGCTACGGTGTCCAGCCCGAGGACCTGGCTGAACTCGTCAAGTTCCTTGATGGCCTCGAGGTGGAGATTTACTCGATGTACACGCACCTCAGCGGGTCGGAGGAGGACCTCGACGCCAACAAGAAGCAGCTGGACAAGTTTCTCAATGTCACAGAACCGTACAAGTAAGATCCAGATTCCCATCTTTCCTTCTTCACCCTTTCAGCAGCACCTTGCTCCACATCTATGTTCATCCTGCCTCCCTGCCTGCCGTCGGGCCATTTCATTCAGTTGAGGGACAATTCCTCAAGGACTTGAAAGGATTAGAAATTATTCCGAGATGTTTATTCCGTTTTTTTTTTGCCTGGTTATTTTAATTGGGGGGAAAAGGAAAAAATTCCACAGCTATGGCCTTCATGTTAAAACTCATTTAAACCTATCTTGCTTATTTAAACCTATGTTGCTTATACACTTTATAAACATTTCATTCTAATCTGATTATTGTTATACGAGGTTAGAATTAGTTCCCTCAATGAAATAATCTCTCAAATCCAAAACATTCGAAAAAATCTATAACATATATATATATATATATATATATATATATATATATATATATATATATATATATATATAGATATATATATATATATATATATATTTACCTAATTGTATTTTACAGGACGAGAGCTATGCTTGTAGTGACCCATTTTCGTATCTCTTAACATCCAATTTATTCTTAAAATCATATATAATTTTGGCATTCACTGTTTCTCTGTTTAGTTTGTTCCAGACATCAATCACTGTATTTGGGAAGCTATTCTTTTTCAGGTCTCTTCTGTAAGTGTCCTTCGTTAGTTTCTTTTCATGTCCGCTTGTTTCTCTTATGTCCCATTTTAATAAGTCATCTCTATCGAGGATTTCCATCCCTTTCATAATTTTGTAAATGGTCAATAAATCACCTCTTTCTCTTTTCTGTTCCAGTGTTGGCAGATGTTGTTTCTCCAATCTTTGTTCATATGTCAGATTTGACAGTGTAGGTGCCATTTTTGTCGCTGCTCTTTGTAATCTTTCTAATTTTCTTATGTTCTTCTTTGTACTGGGTGCCCACAATGTTGCAGAATATTCTAGTTTAGGTCATATCAGTGTAACCACTATTTTTTTAACCATCTCCTCATCTATGTAATTGAAGGCCACTTTCATTGACCTTAGTAAGTTAAAAGTCTCCAAAAAATTTGTTGACATGTTTATCAGGTGTCAAGTTGCTTGAGATGATTACTCCCAGGTCCCTTTCTGAATTGACTTTTTTGACTTCTTTGTTTCCAATTTTGTATTGGCCCAATACTCTATTTTTGCTTTTTCCAAATTCTATTATGCTACATTTCTTAATGTTGAAGCTCATCTCACATTTCTGACTCCATTCCCATATTTTGTCTAGGTCTTCTTGTAGTGATCTACAATCTTCTTCCGTTTTTACTCTCTTGAGTAATTTGGCATTGTCAGCAAAGAAGTTCATGTAACAATTTACTCCCTCATCCATATCATTTATATATATGGCGTCCCACAGAGCCTTGTGGGACGCCACATTTTACATCTTCCCAGTTCGAATTTTTGTCTCTAAGTACCACTCTCATTTTTCTTCCAATTAAGAAGTCCTTCATCCATTCTAGCAGCTTACCCTGTATTCCTCCTATTATTTCAATTTTTCTTATTAATTTTTTATGTGGTACCTTATCGAACACCTTTTGCAAATCCAAGAAGGCGCAATCTGCCCACCCACCTCTTTCTTGTATTATCTCAATTAATCTCGAGTAAAAGCAAATTAGGTTTGTGGTACATGATCTTTCACTTCCAAAGCCAAATTGTTTAGGGTTTATTATTTTATTTTCCTCCAAGTTTTTGGTCCATTTAGTTCTGATGACTTTTTCACATATTTTTGGTACTGTGCTTGTAAGGGATACTGGTCTGAAATTTGTAGGATCTTCCCTATTTCCTCCTTTGTATACTGGTACTCTATTTGCATCCTTCCAATCTTGCAGTACCTTTCTTTCTTTGAGTGAGGAGTTTATTATCTTGTATAGTTTGTCAGTTCGTCTATACACTCTTTCAGTATCCAATTTGCAATTCTGTCAGGTCCATGCAATTTCCTGACATCTAGGTTTTTCATTTGATCTCTTATTTCTTTTTGTGTTACCTTTATTTCTTCCATTTTGGGTGATCTTTCTTGTTTTCTATCTTCCCAAAATTGTGAGCTCTCAATTGTAAAAACTGACCTGAAATGTCTGATCATGACTTCTGCCATTTCTGTATCATCTATATATTCTTTATCTCCTTCACGCAATTTCACTATTTTGTGTTTATCCTTTAGTTTTTCATTTATATATCTGTAAAAGAGTTTGGGTTGATCCTTACATTTGTCTATAATATCTTTTTCATAATTTCTTTTTTCTTTCCTGCATATATTCACATATTTGTTCCTAAGTTTTATATATGTTTGCCATTTGGATATTTTTTTGTCTTCCATTTTTTCCAGGCTTTGTCTCTTCTGTCTCTAGCCTCGCTGCACCTTTTGTTATACCAACACTTTATATAAATCTCTTTTTGTTTCTTTTTTGGTACATATTTGTCAATTCCTTCCTTGTACTTTTCTTTGAATATGTTCCATTTGTCTTCCATCTTTGTTTCCTCTTTGGAAAATTTGTCCCAGTTAGTGTTTTGGAAAAAAAAATCTTAGTTTTTCAAAATCCATTTTATTGTACATTAATCTTCCTTCTCTATGCTTATCGTTTCTACTTACATTGTTCTGTTCTTTTAATTCAAACTCTATTAGTATATGGTCACTCTTTCCAATTGGTGTTTTGTACTCCATTTTGTTCACAATATCTGGTTCAGAAGTTAATA
The DNA here is from genome assembly GCF_046742065.1 of Oratosquilla oratoria. NCBI lineage: Eukaryota > Metazoa > Arthropoda > Malacostraca > Stomatopoda > Squillidae > Oratosquilla > Oratosquilla oratoria. The sequence continues at coordinate 53,336,152 of NC_134792.1, read as the reverse complement.
TTAAGTCTAGTTTCGATGGTTCCTCATTGTTTCTATATCTAGTATTTTCCTTAACCCATTGAGTTAGGGTGTATTCGATGGTCATATCTAGTAGGATGTTGCTCCAATGATCCTCTCCCCCTTTTACTATCATTTCTTCCCAGATTATATCCTTTGCATTAAAATCACCCATGATTACTATGTTTCCATCCTCTTTTAGTAACTCATTTAGCACATTCATTGTGTCTTCCAGTAATTTAGAATGTTTGCTATCTGACCAAGCCTGTGTTTTTGGTGGTACATACACTACAACAAATTTTCTGCCTTTCATCCTTTTGTTTACAATTTTGATCATAATTAGTTCTACATTGCCTTGGCCTTCATTTATCTTTGTCACATTTAGACCCTTTTTGGTCAATATCATGACACCTCCTCCCTGCTTTTCTGTTCTATTTTTCACCCAATGGTTGTATAGACCTTGTCCCACTATGCTTGTTGATATATTTCCTTTCAGTTTTGTCTCCACAATTCCCATGATGTCAGGTTTTTCCATTTCTAGATAGTCATTTAGTTGATTGATTCCAGAGATCATAACGTTGATATTTGTGTATGCCACCTTTAGTTTCATATTATCCTTCCTTTTTTGGTTTAAGTTTCCATTTCTTTGATGTACCATTTTTTCAATCAAGTCCAGCACTCTCCAAAAAAAAATATATATTGTTTCCGTCTCTGTTCTTCTCTCATTTCTGTCATTGGCTTCAATTCTGAGAGCTTTGTCTTTCTCTCTTTCCTTATCACTCATTTCCTTTTGTATCCATATATGTTTGAATTTCTTGCTGTTTGCCAATTTAACCGCTTTTGAGTTCTTAGTTTTATTTTCAGTGGTCTATGTTGTTTTTCTTTTGAATATTTGCCTATCCTGTGGATTTCAATGATTTCTTTATCGAGACTGTCCTTCATCCTGTATTTCTTTCAAAATTTCCTTAGTTATTTCCTTCTCCTCCTTTTCTCTCTGGTATCTATACATATCATGTTTTTTCTGGAAACCATGGACTATAATGCACTTACCTTTGTCAACTGTATCTCTCACCCAAATTTCCTTTTCTGTAATCACTTTTATGACCGTTTCTTTTGTATTTTCCTCCATTTGTTTTTGTACTATTTCACTAAAGGATATTTTTTTATTTTCCTGTTCTTGTTTCCATTGATTTTTTATTTCAGTGAGGTCTATTTCTTTGATTGACTCTTCCACCTTTCCAGTCACTGCTTGTAATTGTTCTTTGACCTCCTTTTCAATTAATTTTTATTTTTGTCCTCATTTTTCATTCTTTTGTTTTCTCTTTTTAGGATTTAAATTTTGCTCTTTAGGTCGCCTAGTTCTTTGATCGTTTGCTCATTACTCTTTTGCAACGTAATCAATTCTCTAAAAACCACTCAATAATCTAATTTTAAATCTATGATTTCTTCCATTAAATCATTTACTTTGCGATTCCTTAATGCATTACTATATCTAATATCTCTATTTCTAAGCTATTGCCTATTTTGCCTGGGTTTCTTTGAAATCCTGAAAAACTCTTATTTTCCCACCGTTGATTTTGCCATGGTGTGTCTATGAGACAGTGTCTCTTGGGGATCACACCTCTTGGGCTCTCCACTATACTTACGTTTAATCCTCTCTTTGTTGGTTCATTTGTTATTTTTTCTTCTTTCTCTTTATCCATTATGCCAAAACTATACCCACTTCAAGAACTGGAAAACTTTACTGGTCACTTCGAGTACCATAGCCTACTCATCATGTAGGCTATGTGTGTGTGTGTATATATCAAAGAAATATTCGAGCTGCCCTGCGGTCTGTTAATTAATTTCCAGGATCTGAAAATTCCTTCAACTTTCTTCCATTTTTTCCACACAAGGAAAACTAACAGTCAGCAACATACTCACCATCTCACAGTAGCTGATGTCATAGTAACCATCCCATAGTAACACAACACAAACAACAGTGCAAAATTTCTTCCCAGAAGGATCTGTGGGGGCATTTGAAGGACCAATGCCATCCAGTGTGGGTCCGAGTTTTTGGTTGGAGAAATATGGAGCAACAATTATTACTGCATACATATATACTTTCATTATGCACACATATATACAGTAATATGTACTGTATATACATACCTCAAGAAGGTAGTGCCACTCTTTCCTTATTCTTTTATTCTTTTTCTGCAGACACCGTCTCATCCACCGCCACGTGGCCAACTCTACTGGTTGCATACAAGGTCTGGGAATTGACCTCAACTTTGTCAGAGTGGGTAGTTGTATCTTTGGAATTGGCTCAGGTGAAGTGAAATAGTTTTATCTGTTGGTTTCCTGATTTGTGTAGGACAACAATTTGATGTTACAAGTACAAGAACAGCAAGAAAGTAGTCAAAGTTCAAACGTAATTAATAATTCTCATCAATGAATGGACCCTCCTTTGCGGTAATGCATGATTTTGAAAGGGAAATCTTCAGTTCATGTTCTTTAGGCCAATGATTTTAAGAAGGTACATCTTTATGGAGAACACGCGTGAAGTGAGCTGGGTTAGAGCAATGTAGAAACTTGGGTTCATTTTGAAATGTTTTATCATCAATGACTATGGTGAATGGTGAACATGATGCTGAGTATGTTTCCTTTGGATAGGCTAATTGAATGTGACAGGAGGACTGAAATGTCACCACATACACTCAGAAATGTGATGATAGATATGGGTAGGTGGAAATCTAGAATGAGTTTACATTGAATTCACAACTGTCAGGCTATTTGAAGTATTTTCCAAATAAAATATTAAGACTTATAATGATATAAAGATAACTAAACAAATTTAAAAAAAAATACTGCATAACATACCAGTTGTTGGCAAATCCCATGCATATTATTTGTTTTTATTCACACCAAAATGTCTGCATTGCTGCAGCCAGAATGGAAGCCAGATTGGAAGGACAATTGGAGATACTGGGGTTTCAATCTGCAGGGAATTAGAACTACCCCAAGAGTTTACAAAGGCAATTTCTGAGAGAGATTGGAAAGTAGTTAGTCAAGGAAGTTATATTTCTTTAGGTTAGGAGAAAGGAAGAATGGTGGCTTGTGTGGGTGGTGGGGAATGTACCTTCCACCCATACTCTGTTGCATAGGTTTGGTGTAAAGAATGATGCAGTTGGGAAAGTATCACATCATATCAGAATGGGGTGACTGGGTACGAGGCTGTTGCTCTGATTTAAAGCCTAATGTTTGCCTGTCTTGTCTCCTTCTACAGCAAGTGACATGATCCAGTATGAGAGGCTTGGGTTCCAGCTACCTCTCTCCGTGTTCAGCCGTCCCACCTTCTACGAGCTTCTGCCACCAGGCAAGAAGGTTGGCCTCCATGCCACTTACAAAACCACCAAACTGGAGTGCATTGCCAATTTCAGAATGGGATGGTCCTATAAGTGTGCTCAGAACCTTATCAACAGAGGTGCCGTCCGAAGATTACGGACAGGTAAGATTTCCAAAGTGTCCTCTCACCATTAGTATTTCCTGAGATTATCCAAGTGTTACTAACCACACCATCCATGTCAGCCCAGTATTTCTGGTAAGGTGTTTGCTCATGTGCTTGTGGCCTGAGGGCAAGATCACTTGTGAGTTGTTGTTGATGTTGTCGTTCCCTAGACTGTCTGTCTGAGCAGTCCCGTCTCCCCAAGGAATGCTATAGCCGAAACTGGGTTTTCCCACAAATCCTTTATAGAGTGTATGTTGTGTTGTTTGCGTGCATGATTGTGTATAACGCAGTCTTCCATTATGTGTTGTATGGTATGGGGTGAAGTGTTACATCCTGGGCAGCTGTTCACAATGCGGTCATCCAGCCTCTTCTGGTAGCTTAGAAGTGCTGGGTGGTGGCCGCATCGCAGTCTGGCCAAGTGGACTCTGTCCTTTTGTGGGAGAGAGGATTCAGAAGGGTGGATATCAGGGGGTCTGGCATGCAGCAGTGTGTTGTCTTTCAGTGTGTTAATGGAGCGGTGAGTGATATGATTATGAATATGTTTCTGGAGGCTGGTATTTGGTGGTTGTGGAGGAAGAGAAGAGAGTATTTGTGTGTAATAAAGGTCTTTGGGTGTTGTTTTAATGTTTCTTGGTGTGTGTGGGTGTTCTGCTATGTAGTGTAGCGGGTGTGATGTGTTTGTGGTGGCTGCGGCAAGTGTTTGTGTGCTGCAGCGTCTATGTTGTGGGACCACCCCCCAACCCCAAGAGTTGGGGGCCAAACAGCAGCAACCACCCCTGGCCATCACTTGTGAGTTGAGCTTCATGCTGAAGACAATCACTTATGGAGTCCAAGATACTGGCAACAGCCTCCAGGTGGGACCATAAGTCTTTTAGAGATGTATTGTTGTCCAGGGGTATTCAAAGCAGGGTATTGTACTATGGGTGTTCTGTGTCTTCTGTGTGGTGGTTGCATCTAGGGCAGTTTGAATCAGTGGCCAGGCCTATCCTGTGTTGGTACTGTATCAATGACAGATGATGACCTGAATGCAGATGTGCCAGTATAGATCTTGTCTAGTGTGCGAGGGTTTTCTGTGTGGGACTTATATCTGGGAGGTTGTTACTGGCGTATTAAGCTCATGGTATTTCTTGAGTAAAATCCAGCTCTCCTAGAAGACTTTTCATTCAACAGATAAACAATTATCTTCAAGCTGCAAGGAGTCCCTAACAGAGTTATCAGTCTCACTGAATCAATCTCTATCATGAAATACTAGTGCCAGTGTCACGTTCTAGGCCCTGTATTTGTGTTGATACATAGAATCATAAACCATGACTCAAGTAATTCCTGCAATCCAGAATCCTAGATCAACATTTAGCCTCTTATGATCAATTTAACTTCACTGGGATAAAGAAAAATGATGGAGTGCAGTCACTTAATTTAATACCTAAATCATTTTACAACCATATCTTACTAGTTAATTGGTGTGAACAGAGTGTGGGCATGGTAATCAGGAGAGCTCAAAAGTGCCCGTGCATCTTTTTTATGCTACAGCCATACAACACCAGTGCCATGGCACAGGTGCCAATGTATGTCTATGTAACCTATCCTATTTCTATTTACCCAGCTCCACACAATTCACCAGTATCTTTATTTTTGTGTGAAGAGGGCTCACAATATAGTCACCACTATCTATCTATATAAATGATGGGGCATGGAAGTGGGGGTCCTACTTCTTTTCTTCATTTGATTTGTGCCCTGATTTCGTATTCCTCCACTGCCGGCCTCCAAATCTTCTACGTCATCTGTGTGTGCGATGCCTGCATCCATTGTGTAACATGTCACGGTAAAACATGAGTCCATTGTTCCTCTGCTGCCAGCCTCCAAGTCTTCCACGCCATCTGTGTGTGCGATGCTCGTGCCCATTGTGTAACATATCACCATGAAAACATGTGTCCATTGCGTAACATGTCATGGTCATGGTGGGAGTCTGTTGTGTAACATGTGTCATGGTGGGAGTCCGTTGTCTAATGTCATGGTCGTGGTGGAAACATATATCCCCCTTCACCGGAGAAAAATGTTCAGACCTGTGAAACAAGGCCTGAACATTTTGTGTCAGGATGTGACAAGGCATCAGCTACCACATTTGATTTTCCTGGAATATGTTGAATACTTAGATCATACCCTTGGAGTGCTAATGCCCATCTAGCTAATCTGTCATTTTTTTGTCTTACCATCTATGATATATTTCAATTGGTTATGGTTGCTTTGGATAACTACTTTATCTAGGAACACATGAAATTTCCTCAAAGCTAATACGAGGCTGAGGGCCTCCCTTTCAATGGTAGAATACCACGTTTGATACTCCTTGAGAATCTGAGACATAAAGGAGATGGGTCTCATGACACCATCCTTTTCCTGAGCAAGCATGGCACCTACAGCTACATGGCTGGCATCACAAAAAAGATAAAAGGTCTTACTATAATCTGGGGCTATCAAGACAGGACGATCTGAAAGAAGCTTCTTGCACTCTTGAGTGGCTGCATCAGTGCCCTCATCCCACCTGAAATGATTATAAGAGAGCATGCAGGTTAAAGGAGCAGCCACCTCTGCAAGGTTTGGATAATACCTCCGATAGAATCCAAGCATGCCCATAAATCTTCTGATGCCTCTCTTCATCTTCGGGACCTGGAAATCCATGATGTCTTTCACTATGGCCTCTAATGGCGTGATACAATTTTTGCCAACTTGGTGTCCCAGGTAGTCAATGGTACTCCTCCCAAAGGCGCATTTCTTCAGGTTCACAGTGAGATGGGCTTGTTCCAGTTTGTCAAATAAATTCCTCAATCTATGCAAGTGATCATTCCATGTGTCAGAGAACACTACTATGTCATCTGAGTATGCCCTGACACCCGACAACCCCTCAATTGACGAGGCGCTGGAAGGATGCTCCACTATTTTTCATCCCAAATGGGGTCACTTTATACTGAAAGTGCCCATGTGGGGTAACAAAAACGGATACCTCAGTGGCCCTGCTTGTAAGGGGGATCTGATGATATCCCTTCATCAAATCCAATTTTGACAGGTACTTTGCAGCAGTGACCTCCTCAATGATGTCATCAATTCTGGGGAGAGGGTAAGGATCCGCTTTAGTGACTGCATTGACCTTCCTATAATCAACACATAATCTCCACTCACCTCCAGGTTTTGGTACCAGCACAGCCGGCGAGGACCAAGGACTAGTGCTAGGTTCCACTAACCTTTGGTCCATGAGTTGCCTTAAATCCTCCTCCATGATTCTCTTCTTCTGGGGCGACAATCTGTACGGTGTCTGCTTCACTGGCTTGGCTCCATCTTCTAGGACAACATCATGATATATTACTTGAGTAACGGTGGGGCATGAGGAAAATATCTGGGTATTCTTGCAGAGAAGTGCTCTGACTTCCTCCCACATCTCTCCACACAATTTACCAGTATCTTTATTTTTGTGTGAAGAGGGCTCACAATCTAGTCACTACTAGCTATCTACTATATATAAATGATGGGGCATGGAAGTGGGGGTCCTACTTCTTTTCTTCATTTGATTTATGTGCCCTCTGGCCTCTGCTGGCAGGAGGCCCTGATTTCGTACTCCTCCGCTGCCGGCCTCCAAGTCTTCTACGTCATCTGTGTGTGTGATGCCTGCGTCTGTTGTGTAACATGTCACGGTAAAACACGAGTCCATTGTTCCTCCGCTGCCGGCCTCCAAGTCTTCCATGTCATCTGTGTGTGTGTGATGCTCACGTCCGTTGTGTAACATGTCATGGTGAAAACACAAGTCCGTTGTGTAACATGTCATGTTCATGGTGGGAGTTCGTTGCGTAATGTCATGGTCATGGTGGAAACATGACACCAGTATCAAAGACCATGTGCTATGCAAGAAGTCAATATGCAAAACTAGGAGGAATATTTGTTTGGTAATACTGTATTGTATGGAAAATTGCAAAGTGAAATTGATAAGTTAAAGGGGACTATGAAATATTTGTGTAAAAAAGAAATATATATATATATATATATATTATGCATACATACATATACCAAAGGATTTTCCCCCTTACAAGGGAGGTAGCCAAAAAACAAAGGTATAAAAACCACTCCCACCCATTCCATCCCCAGCATACTCCACTCCCCTCCATCCTCTTATCTTGGTATCTCCTGGATGACAGGCCATCCCTGCATCTTGTCCACTGCCCTGGGTCAGAAGCAGTGTTGCAAGATATATCACATCCTCAGCAAGGCCGCTTCATTACATTGGCAACCCCCCCCCATCCATCCCCTCATGCAGAAAATGAGAAGACGGGGAGAAATCCCTTTGGGCTGTGTCAATTTATTTCTCATGCATACTCTCTCAACCCCCATCCCCCACCCACTCTCCCTCATGCATCACAGCATCATCCTTACACAACCATTCTCCATTCACCCCTATCTTCTGTCCTCTCCCATCCTTCCTCAACAGACATTCTCCTCTTTCTTAGTGGCCCTTTCACCCCATCCATTCATCTCATCTTAGGTTGACCCCTAATGTTCACTGTTTCCACCTCTGCCTTCCACACCTCTTTTACTAGCCTTTCTTCACTCATTCTTTCCATGTGTCCAAACCATCCCAATACTCTTTCATCAACCCTATCTCCCAACTCCATTTACACCCTGTTCTCCTCATTTCTCACTCTATTCAGCCTAGTAACCCCTATCATACTTCTCAGGCACCTCATCTCAAACACGTTCAAACTCCTCTCTTATGTTTCATGTTTCTGCCCCGTACAGTGCTGTCGGCACAATCACTCTCCTTCATACAATCACCTCTTAGCATCCATTCCCAAATGTCTATTTCTCATTACACTTTTTAATCCCCCAAGGTATTTACTTGCTTCTCTCAATCTACATTCTACTCCACCTCCACTCCTCCCTTTCCCACCACAATAGTACCCAAGTATGGAAAGCTATCCACTTCCTCCAGTCTCTCTCCCTTAATACTCACTTCCAGTCTGCTGTCACTTTCTCCCCTTATGCATCTCAACACTTTACTTTTACCCACATTTATCTTCAACTTCCCTCTTTCGCACACCTTCCCAAACTTTGTCACTAACTTCCTCAATCCCTCCTCTAATCCTGTTACAAGTGAAGTTTTGATACCACACATACACACAAATAAATGAATAAATACAAGGTGTCCAAGGTTTACAAAAAATCATCAAGGTGACTTTCCAAGTCTATTGAGTTAGTCTGAAATCATATTTAGAATTGAACCAGTTGTCTGACAAATGACAGGAAATCCTTAATGGATCAACATCCAGGAGTACATTCTGTAAGTACCATTTTCCCTTTCCTTCAAGTTTCTATCAGGCTGTCTTGTTCATTTTCACAGGTTAACCTATCTTAACATATGACATTACACAGAATATATGAAAATAATTTAAAAATATTATACATTAGTTTGCAGATCTGAAAGGGTGCACTCAAAGGATCAATATATGACAAACAGAATGAAACCCTTCAAATGTCTCATTTTACCCAATTTGTCATATGATAGTGACATAGGTGATCTAACACTTTTTCTTTGTTTCCCAAAGGCGAGCAATGCCCCGTGGTGGGTTTCCTACCCATGGGCTCCATTGCAGTCAAGCTCCCTGAAGTTCCAGGGCCTGGAGAAGTCTTCCAGGTCCTTAGTGATGATTACAACAAGGTGACATCTTATGGGACAATGTGGGATATGACAGAAGCAGCTATTATCGAAGATATCTCATTGTGGAGCACCCAAATGCCTCGCATCTACATAAATGGTGACAGTGTTACTGAGGTCTGTCAGCCATTCTTGTATACAGACAGATTTTTGAGGCTTGGGGAAGCTAGCAATAATTCTGTGGGGGGAATATGTCAGAAAGAATATGGTGACTGCCAATAGTACCCATAGAATTTTGTAATGAGGATAGAGTGAGATGGGACTAGGGATGGAGTTGGGGAAAGTTTTCCTATTAACCCTGAAAATGCATATAGTTATCTTCAGCTATGAGAGTAGTAAGATCAAAAAGGAGATTGAGGAGAATAGGTGCCCAAATGGCCCCAACTACCATGGTCACTATTGGTAGCTACTGCCAGTGGTGTTGACCAGACTTTGATGTTGGTGGTGGGTCTGGTTATTGATAACAAGTAGTTCTTCCCAACATTCCTGTGGCTTTCCATTTACTCAGTACCTGAAGTAATGTTTCCATCACACAAACTGTTTGTAAACGGTTTTAATGATCTTTTTTTTTCCAACTTTTCCACTGCTATCAAGGATTTCACATTTGTTCTTGATGCCATCAGGTGATTTACATCAGCCAAGGGAAACCCTTTGCATAAATATTTACTATCCACATTTGTTCCAACTGCTGTCATGCCAAAGAAAATCTCGTGGGTATTGGAAAGGTTAAGGCATAGGTTAATCATACAAATTTCAATACCTGTCAGATGAAGTCCATACAACTGCCATATTGTGTTTGAACAAAACTGCCATAAATCATATAAAATATTACATACCAAGGGTTTTTTCCCTCTTACAAGGGAGGTAGCCAAAGTCATAGGTACAAATCCACTCCCACCCATTTCAATTCCCCACATACTCCACTCCCATTCATCACTCCTCCCTCCCTCATTTATTGGCACATCCTGGATGATGGTTCATCCCTGGTTCTGCTCACTGACCTGGGTCAGAAGCAATGTAGCAAGACAGCACATCTACACCAAGGCAGCTTCATTTAATTGTTGACCTCCCATTCTTTGTCCCCTCATGCAGGAAAAGAGAAGACAGGGATAAATTCCTTCAGGCTGGGTCAAAGTATTCACAAATGCTTCCTCATTTCCCCACCTGCTTCCATGCATCCCAGCATCATCCATACACAACCATTCTCCACTCACCCCTATCTCCTGTCTTCTCCCTTCCTCAACAGATATTCCCCTCTTTCCCAATGCCCCTTTTACCCCATCCATCCATCTCATCCTTGGTCACCCCCTCATGTTCACTCCCTCTTCCTCTGCCTTCCATACCTATTTTACTAATATTTCTTCACTCATTCTTTCCATGTGTCCAAATCATTCCAATACTTTCATCAACAACCCTATCTCTCAACTACCTTTTCAACCCTGCTCTCCTTTCTTTATCCAGTCTAGTAACTCCTACCATAATTCTCAGGCATTTCATCTCAAATACATTTAAACTCTCGTGTTCCATGTTTCTGTCCCATACAGTGCTGTTGGCACAATCACTCCTTCATACAATCTCCTCTTAGCATCCATTTCCAAATGTCTATTTCTCATTACACTTTTTAATTCCTCAAGACATTTACTTGCTTCTTTCAATCTACATTCTACCTCCACCTCCACTCCTCCCTTTCCTGTCACATTCACCAAGTATGTAAAGCTATCCACTTCCTCCAGTCTCTCTCCTTTAGTACTGCCTTCCAATTTGCTGCCACTCTCTCCCCTTGTACATCTCATCACCTTACTTTTGCTCACATTAATCTTCAACCTCCTACTTTCACACACATTCCCAAATTCTGTCACTAACTTCCTTAATTCCTCCTCTGGTCCTACTACAAGTGCAATGTTGTCAGCAAACAAGTGCTTTCATTCCTATTTTTCTCCATTTTCTTTAACCATCTCCAATCCATGGCACCACCCCATGTATAAATTGAACAGCCAAGGCAAAAAGACACATCCTTGGTGAAGTTCCACCTTTATCTCAAACCATTCACATTAGTAATATTAGTAAATAGATAAATAAGAAATGATAAAATGATGGGATTTTATTAACCATTATACAGTGAACACTTATTAACATATAATGTTTACAAGAGGAAAAAATAAATGGTAAATTTCAATACCAATATAATGTGTAACAGGTTCATTGATAGCTTAATGTAAGCAACATTATCTGACCAGTACATGCTATTCATAACAAATGAATCTGCTTAGTATACTGATGAATTCAACTTAGCATTGTTGCAAATTTAAATATAAACAATCCACTACACTCTAAAGAAAAAATCATCTCACTCCACACTTACTGTACATCAGACTTACAGTAATGATAGTTTTATTAATTTGTCAAACTTGAAAATGTGATAATACAAATATACTCTTTTTCACTAAAATGGCCACTTGTATTCAGTCTCCAAGCAAGTCCACCAAGGTCGGTACCTAGCAAATCTCCAATCTATGTTTTTAAAATGCGTGTGTGTGTATATATATATATATATATATATATATATATATATATATATATATATATATATATATATATATATATATATATATATATATATATATATATAAATATATATATATATATATATAGTCACTTGGGGGAGGGGGGATAATGCACCAACACAATACTATTAAAAGAACCAACACTTAGCTGTGAAAACATCTATTTCATATATTTTTCTCATAACATGCAAATTATGGTGGCTAATCACTGGAAAAGGAACACTGCTCCTCTCCTAGTGGGCAGGCTACTGAAGTGCTACCCCTTGACCTTTCTCGTACATAATTCTTTTAGTAAATTACGTTTTAGGAGGCGAGTTTGGTAGCTTTCAATAACCCCTGTCTCTTCTTGGATATGCAGGGAATATGTAGGTACTATTCTTAATGACCCTAACCTTAGGATTGCCTATGAGATTCTGAGGAAGATGGACAAGAGCACAAAAAGAGAACCTGGGAACAGGAATCGGGTGTTGTGGCCTCTCAAAAATAATAAACCATAGGCCAGGAAGGTTTTGAAGTTCTAAATACAATCAGATTCTCTTAAATACAACTGATTTACAATGGACACAAGCAATAAATCAGTGTGAGGGTTAATTATTAGTCAGTTTAAGAATGCTTTGTGAAAGTATACCAAATGTAATTGAATGAATGAGTGGGAGTGTTGTCGATCTAATTTCAATATTTAGTTTTCTTCAGGAAAATGTGAGAGAAGGCTTGTGAGTAACAGAGGTAAGAGAAACAGCTAGGAGAGAAAGGGAAGAAGGAGAGAAGGGGAAGAGAGGAAAGAGAGAAGAAAGACACATCAAAACAAGTCTATGATTGCAGGATTTCTTCACACACCTGCACATATAACATGTGGGATGCTTTTAATGTAATCTTTGCTTTGGAAACAGGAATTGTAACAGAATAATGGACAGAATAGGGTTAGAAATCCTCTTTATAATTATGGAAATATGAGATAAACACTAAACTATACTGTATAAGAGAAAAAACAATCCTACATCTGAATTACAACCTAACAGGCTGACTTCTCCCTACTGGGTACTGACTACATAACTTTTAAGCAGTCAATAGAACGTTGATGTCCCTCCTCTGCTGCCCTCCTTAAATTTCTGCTTTACCACTTCTCCATTTCAATATTGTCCCAAAGGATAGCAGCACTATTTTCAGTAATGAAATAATGAAATATTGTAATCCCTTCTACATCCAAACACCCATTATATGAACTGCCATTATCCAAATACAATTTATGTGTACCACATTTACTCCTACAGAATTGAAACAGTTAGCACTAGAGTGGCAAATTGGAGACTGGAGGGGGAGAGGTTGAAATAAAATAGCATATCCCAACACTCCCTAAATCTGAATATCATGTGGACCAATTAGTTCAGATATGGGAGGAATTATTGTACCTGCATCTGTTTACCAGCTAAAGATTATGCTCACTGCAGGAAGTGCATCATTTTAGCATAACTCAATTGCAAAAGTCTTCTTTCTAAACTTAAAGGCACCTTACAAAATCAATGAGTACATAAAAGTAACTATTCCCTTTAATTTTTACCAACTGCAGTCTAACAGTGGCTAGAAATGCTCCCCATAGCCTCCCATAGACCTCTCTGGAAAGAAACATTGGACTGTTACCTGTGTTGTATTAATGTGGGACTATTTCTATGCCCACAGCTTATAGTAGTACAAGGAGGGGAGAAGTCACCTCTCTAAACATGAAAAGGAAAGGTAGAGGGAATACAGTCAAAGTTGATACAGATGTTGGGTCTGGTCCAGAAATCAAACGTCAGCCCATTAGGGCTGCACCTCCAGACAGAGGCAAGGGTGTTCATAGGTTTTGATGATAGAAGGCAAGGAGACTATATTCCACATCAAGTTTCTTGGGTCATCATTTACAGATACCCAGCACTGGTTCCTTAATGAGAAAACAATTATGGTAGTGTGCAGTAACACAATGCACAATATAAATAACTAAGCAATCATTGTTGCAACCCGTGTGAAACTACCCCTTCATTTCTGGGGCTGGCTCTCACACAAAATGTGGATTGTGCCAATAAATAATGCACTATCTAGACACTGCATGACACCCATCTAACGCAGGTGCCTTACCATTTCTCATCATTCTAATAATAGCTTTCACCTCATCTTTTCTTATTTCACCCCCCCCCCATTTTCCTCAAGTATCACTGCCATTTTCTTAGCACCTTCCACTGCAACCACAATTCCTTCCCTATCCTCCTCCACATTCAGCATCTCCCAAAATACTCTGCCTATCTTCCTCTTACCACTGCCTTTTGTCATCTTCTTTCCATCTGTACTTTTTACCCTTTTTTCTTTACTTGATTCACCTCCTCCTCCTCTCTTACCTTCTAAAACACCTATTTATTACTTTAAAAATTGTCATGCTCTTCCCCCATTTTACATCTGCTCTCATTTATGCCTTCTTTATGTTCTTGGTACCTCATATGTTTCTCTTATCTTATTTTGCACTTTATGTGAATGGTCGTTTCTTGTCTTTTACAACCTTCTTTCCTTCATCATCTCACCACTCACTACCCTTCCTTCTATTCTTTCCAATCCTTCTTGTTCCACACACCATCCTTGCATATCTTGTTATTCCCTCCTTGAAACACCCCCATTCCTCCCTCACTTCTCTCGGCTTCTTTTTGTACTCCCTCTTCTTTGAGCAGTTTATTCTAAGCACTTCCCTACCTTCTGTCTTTTTCCATCTAAACTCCACTCCCAACTTACCTTCCACCAAAAAATGATCCAACATTTCCCCACTCTCTTCTCTAAGAATATGTACATCCAAAACTCTTCCTAGTCTTCTCCTGGATACCATTATATAGTCCATTAAAATCCTATCAACCATCCTTCCATCTACCACCCTCTCCAATGTGTACTTGTGCCTTTCTTCCTAAACACTGTGATAGCCATCATCAACTCTCTAAACAACTCTTCACTCCATTTTTTCCCTGGCACTCCACACTTCCCAACTACAGTTTATTGGTTCAACTACTCTAGCATTGATATCTCCCAATACCACTATATTATTAATTCTCCCTAAATCTTTTATGAACTCATTTAAGTCTATCAAAAAAACCTACCTTTCCTCTACACTCTCCTAACTACCAGGCCCATATGCACTTATAAAGACCCAGATCCCCTTTCCCAATTTCAACTTTATCCAGATTAACCTTGAAGAAACCTCCTTCCACTCCACACACTTACCTACCTCTTCACTTATTAGTAAAGCCACTTCTGGCACCCTCACAAATTCAAACTTCCCCCTCCTTTTCAACTTGGTTTTACTCAATGACAACACATTCATCTTTCTTCTCATATACTAACTCTCCCCTTTTACTCTCATCTGTTCCACATCAAAAGCCTTAAGGTTCTGGTTGGAATATTCCTCCCAGACCCTTTATGCCTTGACTTCTTTTAGGAATTTAGCATTTAGGGTTACAGATAATAGGATGCCTAGTCCTACCCTTCACCCTGTTTTTCTATACTATAAACATGTACTATTTCTATATATATATATACATACATATACAAAGGCTTTTTCCCCCTTACTAGGGAGGTAGCTAAAAAGGAAAAGGCATAAAATCATTCCCACCCATTCCATCCCTGAAAACACTCCACACTCCTCCACTTTGACTTTGGTTACCTCCCTTGTAAGGGGAAAAATGCTCTTGGTATATATATATATATATACCATACATATACCAAGGGCATTTTCCCCCTTACAAGGGAGGTAGCCAAAGTCAAAGGCATAAATCCATTCCCACCCATTTCATCCCCATAAACTCCCCTCCTTCCCTCTTTTCTTGACTCCTCCTGGATGACGGTTCATCTCTATACATACTAAATGAATATTATAGCTTTCTCTTGGTAATGCAATAAAAGGCATGATATTTGTGGAAAATTTCTTTTGCTTTCTTTCATGATATTCCAAAGGAACAAAGGTTCAGGATTATCTGGATAAAACCTTATTTATGTTGACTGGTGGCAGCATAACTTGGATGATGGGGTATCAACAATGCTTGTCCCTGTAGACTGGCATAAATTGAATCAAATTCTGATTTGTATAAACCTTAGATTATTATTTAGTACACAATGCTCTGCAACTCTGCAGTGATCACTTGTACAGAAACCATGAACTTATAATTACATGGTCGAACTAGTCTCCATCTCTCTGTGTGTGTGACCATGATTATTCAAGTGATGTTTCCTGTAGCTACATGTACCATTTAATTAAAATAGGGATATCAGAAATGCAAGCAATTGGCAGTTGCCAATGAATCTATCAAAAGAAACACCAAGAGAGGACAGTACCTTTATTGGTACATTTAGCTTGTTCGATCTTTATCTTAAATAAACCTCTAACAAGCAAAATGTACTAATATGGCTGCACTCATCACATGGCATTTCCTTTGATAGATATCAGAAATATTCATGTGTTTTTTCAGTGGGATTTGACATACAGGTAACAATTTGCTGAGGTTGTTTGACAAACCTTTCCTAATTAATAAAACCATAAACTCTTATGGATTAAGGAACATGAAGCTGCAAGTCTTCACAACTCGAAATATTCCTGGATTATTCAATTTATGGGAGATGGGAAGCACAGGTCAGTTAAAATCGTGAATATTTACAAGATTTGTCTTCAAATGTGTTACAACCTTTCCATGGGCTGAAGATAGCAAAAAAAAAAATTTAATGATTTTATCCCAAATGAATAATACAGTACATTTAAACACAATATCATGTATATAATGTGCATCGTGCCATCCAGCAACAGTACTTAATATTACATGTATTAGCAACTGAGTATTAAAGAATATAAGTTTACAAAGGTGGGAATGGCATGCAGTACCATACTAATATTACAGAATATCACCATCATGGGTTTTCCTTAGAACTGAGAGAGAGAGAGGATAAAGAAAAGAGAGAAGAGATTGTGCATTAGAAAGAAAGGTAAAGAACAACAGAGATAGAACCATTTCTTGTTGCTATATATTTTTTTACACTTTATGAAGAGTATGGTTTTATTTTCAAAGGCACAGTAAATATACAATTTCCCACCTCATAGACAGCATTTGCACAAACATTACCTTCCATTTTCAGAAGTCCCTCATTCTTTGGCAAATATAACTAAATCATTTCATTCTAATCTTCTCATTACTCATTACCTACTTATCCTTAACACCTCAAAGATCACACCTCCATTTATTTCCAAACTTCCTTTCCTCTCCTCGCTTTTGAATCAGACTTTTTCTGCCATTGTGTCCCCTATCATTCACTCCATACAATCTTATTATAGTCTTTTTCATACTTTTCATTTTCTTGATCTACAACTCACCACTCATTACACCACATAAACAATGTGCTAAATGTATTTTCTTGTTTCAATATGAACAGATCTGTATATATCTATCCTTTTCTTAAACCCACTTTCCTCCTGTCATTTGCCTTATTCTTATTGCTATATTTTCATATATTTTTCCTGTAAAACTGAAATGACATTCTATACATTTCTACCTTCTTCCATATCTTTCAAGTGATATTTGAGAACAACATATGACTTCATCCAAGATTGTTCAACACTTAATCCTCTTTTGAACCTTTAATATGATGCTAATTACATTCCCTCATTTTTCTTGCACCTTAATTTTTTTTCTTTCTGTGAGATACAAGATGTCCTCAATTCCGTTTTAACTGCCCTTACTTTATCCCCCTTCTAAAATTTGGCGAGGCATGACCTATAGCCTCATATCAAAGGCAAAACTGAGTCCTACAATCCACCATAACTACAGCAAAGAAAACAACAAGACTCTGGAATATCCAAGCATCCTTACAAAAAAAGGAAACGTACATATAGAATTATTCCACAAATCCTGAATCCTAAACAAGCCTTTAACCTCACTACAATGATCCTTTTACAGATCATGTTGTCTAATGCCACATCATTAAATCCAAAAAGGCATGACCTTATGATGAAGGGATTAATTAAGGCTATTCCTATTAACCCCTT